>NW_026996920.1:1875000-2097903 GCF_035044405.1 Drosophila montana
GCCAAACAGCATTTGGCTACGCGCACATACGCCTTCTCGAAACTCGGATCGAGGCGAATGGCGTGTCGGGCATCCGTCAGGGCGCTGTTGTAGTTGAGCAACATCATGTAGCAGGCGGACCGGTTGCCGTAGTAGGCAGCAGAGTCCGGACACAGCGAGATGGCATCTGAGTAAAGTTTGAGTGCATTCTGATAATTCTGTGCCTTGTATTGGTCGTTTCCCAGTTTTTTTTTCTCTTCCGCAATACTGCAAGCATAGCAAGCAAATTAAAAATGGGTCAGTTAACACAGGACATTCCTCCCAATAGTGAGAAATTATCATCAATTTAGCAGTATCTTTCTTTCTTTTGTATCTTTCTATCTTTTTTGATCCTGTTTTGCGTGCATTCCTATTTAACTTCTCTTAAATCTAGCATTTTGTGCTGTGTAAAATGCAGCGTGATAAGGGCTATAAGCTATTCAATAAAATTGTGAGAAGTTCGCGAAAGCTTCTTTTGTTGTAGGAAACATTTCGAAAAACTTCTTTTTAGTATGCATTCACAAAAGTAAAGAACTATAATGTGCAATAAGTATGGACACGTCTTCAAAGAACGTTGAAAGCGATTTTGAAGCCGATTGCATGATAAGCCAGAAGGTTTCATTCAAACATTTTCAGCACAAACCAATGCAAATTTTCTAAGATGCGTCTTGGCATTTATTATCGCACAGTACATCGCGAACGGCATAGAGCTGTATTTAACCCGGTTACAAATGACACACCCCAAAAACCAAGAGTGCAATATTCGAAATGCCTCAAAGTCTCGAGTGCAGCTGCTGTGTCAACAGAAGCTTTTTACATAATTTTTGACCTAAATGCTTCAATTGATGATTGGACAATAATACTTTAAAGGCAAGATCGAACTACGTTAAGAGAATGCAATTGGGTTTCTTTCTCGGCCTGCAGACAGAAAGAATCCTCTGCACGACGGAGATAAATACCCTTGGAGAAATATGACTGAGGGTTGCGAAAAGAACTGTGTTCCCTTAGCAACTATATGAGATAGAAGTCTAAAGGTGCTATGATTTGTCTGACATGTAGAAAGCATATTGCATTTAAGAAGAACTCAATTTTGTACCAAACATCCTATATAGTGGCCGAATTTGTCCGATTCCGATATATGTATTGCCTGCAATAGAAAAACGGACATATGAAAAGTTTCATGAGGATAACTTTAGAATAAAGAGCCTTGTTTGCATAGAAACAGACGGACATTGTGCTTGTTGATACTGATCAGGAACAGATACATCTTATAGGGTCGGATGTATCTCCTTCTATGCGTTACACATTTCATGACAAAGGTATAGCACATTGAATAAGGGTATACAAACAAGTGAAAGGAACTGTATAGAAGAGCAAACTAAGAGGTGGATGACACATAATGACTACATGGGCTCGGCCTTCGAGCTAGTGCATACACACGCATGGAAATAGATACTCGGTGTATATATATATATATATATATATAACCTATAATGTATATATATATAAAAAAAAAACTGCAATTAAAGAGTAGCGTGTAAAAATAAAAAGAAACTTACTATAACATTTTTGACTTTCTTCGATCTTGCGCCAATTTTTATTTTTATTTATTTTTTTGGCAGCTGCCTTTTAAAAAACTAAAAGTTCTATCGACGGTTGCTCTAGTCTCTAGTCTTTATAGATTCGTGTTCCCCTTTGCACGTTGATGCTGACTGCTGTTTGACACACTTTCACGTAAGAAACTATTGGCTTTTTTGTATAAGTAATTAAAACTAAAATTTTGCTTTTAGTATGCGACATTAAACTCAAAACCAAACGTGACAGCAGAGCGTTCAACAACACGTTATCAGGGCGATTATTTAAGTTCGTTCGCAAACATATTTAAATATTCTATGAACAGAACAACGATCCGACTTTGCCACGACGAAGATATGCACAGCGCTGACAGAAACGCACTGCGAATGCACCCAAATGCATCGAGCTAATACACACGAATTGAGAGTGAGCTTGGGAATGAATATCGAACACGGAGAGAACGTATATCTGCAGCACGCCGAAGGGTAAATACCCTCATGACGCAAGGGAAAGAAGTGCTCATATATCAGTCATATCATATCAAATAGTGTGTTATGAGAAAACTGAAGCTTGTAATTTAACTGAGTCTGGTCAAGATATTTGGTTAAACTTAACATAATATGATATAGTGGTCCGCTGCAACCGAATCCGAAGTCATCCAATGACAGGTCTATGGAAGATATTGTAAAACTAGCTTTTAAACAGGCCGTCAGACATATATGTACATATAGACTTTATGGGAGACTTCTGTTACACATTTTGTCACACAAGTTGAATACCCGTTAAAAGGGTATAAAAAGCTTTTTCTGCCGCGTTTGTCTTTGTGAGTGTGCAAAGAAGAGTAATTAGAAGCATTCTGAACACAAGAGACTATTAGCCAAAAATAGTTTGAACCCTTCCTCTTTGTGTTTTGTAGAACTCATAAAAAACAAAGAATTGCTCAATTATTCGCCCTTCGCTTGTCCTGCTGTAGTTGAATGTAATTTTGTACTAATTAACATTAAAATTATGTTTCTTATATCAGCTGCTATAGTTCTTGACATTGGGAAGGTAATATAATTGTGCTGGGCCGATCAGACTGAATTAAATGGTTGCGTTTTTTTTTTACAGTCTGCCATCATTTGGCAAAGATTTTGAATTAGTTGGGTCACTTAAATCTTCTAAGACCATACATTTGGTTCCCTTAAGAATACTTGGTCCGAAATTACCATCTTATTTGTTAAACTATTTTCATTTTTAAGATACATATTTTATTATTATATTTATAATTTTACTCAAACTATAAGTTGCCACTCAAATTGTTTTTATAAACGAATTGTTTTGAATTTACCACAAACGTGATAACCAAAAGGGGAGGTCACAAATTAAATATGGAACCCTCCAAAACCACAAGCAAGAATGTTGCACTGATACCGAAAAATTGTACTCATTTAAAGCTTGTGATTATGAGGATAGAGACATTTAAGATTTGCATGCAAAGCAAAGTCTTTCAATCTGTGAAAAATACCCATTATACTTTGTTGTCATGGTAAGTCATTGAGGTTTATTATCAGTAAAAATCGATTGACTACTTTTTATTATTGTGGAAGAAATAGATTTGCGTTTTAGCCCGAGAAATCATTTTTAGGACAATTCGCCGCGGGTATGCGTCCTACATACATCCTGAAATCAGATTCTTTAGCTTCAATAGAGTCCGCCTATTCGTCCGGCGAATAGTTAAAGTCTATAATATGTATTTTCATAAGTAAAGAGCAACATTTGAAGCAGACGCCCATTGATAAAAATAAAAGGAACTTTTAGGAAAAAGGTAACAAGATAACTTTCTTATTATTAGTCGTGATGAATCATTTCATATGTCAATTTTACAAAGGAAAATCTCTGATTTAATAAAAGAAGTTTGAACATGGGCTTTACTAGGAATAGCTCAGTGGAATGCTGAACATGCAAATAAAAGGTAAGTCTTGTTTTTAATCCTTTAAATGAGGTTAAAGGAAAAATATCTGAAATTGGCCGGATCGGACCCTCATATCATATAGTTTTTATGGAATCGATTGATCAAATACTTTTTTATATATCAACTATTTATCATATTTCGCAATATACGTCAACCAAACCCCGCAACTGTAAGATTCATAATTCTCCCAACAAATCTGCAAGCCCTTATTAAATCGTATTACTTTATAATATGGCTCCTGCAGGAACAATTGGCCCGAAGCAAAGCTTTTTGGTTTAAAAGCATTTATAAGCCAAATGAGTGAGTAAGCAAATTAGTGAGTCGAAGATAGATTTTCTTCTGGTTTCCCAATTAGTTTAACTACAATATGGCATACAAAGCAAATAAATATTTTGGTTAAATTGATTTAACCGAGCAAGGTTACGAATAGAATGACTATCGCATTTAATCTTGACCACTTATAAATAGTTTTTATAAATCAAAACAAATACAAATAATAAACAGGTAAATACATTGCAGTCGGGTGCTACCAATTGCACAGTACTCTGTACACAAAGCTATAGCTTAATCGTGGCAATGTGTTGGCGTAATAGTTTTCAAGGGATAAACAGATATCATAAGAGATGTTGTCTATTCCGACTTAAAAAAATGTCGATACTTTGGGGTAAGCCACAAGTGGCGCTATCTGAGAGGTGCACTTTTGTGTATTTTCACAAAAACGTAAATAAATACAATCAAGTGATAACAGGCACAAATAAAGTAAAAGAAAAAAAATAAATGTTGATTATTATTGTGAGTCGTTTGGCTCGATTTTCAGCCAAAACTTGAAATTTGAGGTGTGTTATTCAGACCTATTGCAACTGAAGACATTGAACATACACATGCAAATAGATATTTATATGCATGTATGTGGGAACACAGATAACAAATATTACTGTTTTTGCACTGACTTTCCAATAAACTAAGGCCTGACGCACACAACTCACACACACACCCACACACACGCAAGCAAGAACGAGTTTGTGGAAAGAATTAATTGAATTGGGCAGCCAGCATACAGAATATACATATATATCGCAGGCGAAGTGGGGAGAGGAGAGGAGAATGCAGGCATATGCAGTAGGGCGTCTACGTCAGACTTCGGCTTGGGTTTCTGCCCGTGACCATACCAGGCAAAAACAGGTAAAGACAAAATAGCTGCAATTGGATGACAACGACGACGCAATTCTTAGTAAATAGTCGAGGGGTGATTTTAATTAGTGCCTTTAATCAGAATTCATGGAAATATCGATTTTAGCGGAGGCTGCGACAAATTTCAGAGCTCTACCTGTTAAACTCTGGTACTGAGAAAAACTATTTTTTGCTTCACTCTAGAGGGAATTATTAGGCTATCTGCTAAAGATGGTAACAAAAATAGTGAGAAATAATAGGCGTGGCCGAAAAATGTCAACAATGATTCACACGAATATATGTATGAATGTTTATTCCACGTTTCCAGTCTCTAGCTTCAATGGTGGCCTGCATAAAACGCATAAACTCTTTTCACTTTGCGAAACGTGTATTCGAATGCAGAGGCGTCGATCGATTATATAAATTTACGGCCAGCAGAGTTCAAAATAATAATATAATTCACATACACATTTGCAATCGTATATTTCCCATACACAATTGTTTTTGTTGTCAAAGCGACTTGTTAACATTCGCTAGGGACACAAACATCTACATATACATATACATACACATATACACATACATATACAAACGTACGCACATACATATATATATATAAGTAGAAGCTGGTTAATACTTACGTTGTCGCGTCTTTGGGCACAATCTGCTCCGCATCAGGCGCTTCTGGCAGCTCCACTTCCATGTCGGAGGTTGAAGAAGTTTCCTCGCGTTCGCTATCGCTTATTTCTATGACGTCCATCCGCAACAACAAATACGGGGGCAACCTTTTGGCCTACGTTAAATGTTTATACGCTTTTTTTATTTTCTCTTCTTTGTTTTGCACTAGCAACAACTTCGTGCGTTCCGTTCCGTGTACGATGAGAAATTTTCGTGGCCTTTACCCCTTCTTTGCAGTCAATTTCGTATTTCCGTCACAGTATTGGGAATATTTAATATTGCTGCTCTATGTTGTCTATTGCACGAGCCAAAAAACAATATTATTGAAGCATATTATCAATTTATTATATTTGTCCTAAAATTTTGACCCGACAGACAGCATCAGCGTGCTTATGAAATGAATGAAAGAATGAATGTTTATATCGATGTTATATCGATGCTTACGATATTTTCAGAGGTGATGGCGACAAATTATCGGTATATGTACAAAATCGCTAATAGATTTTTTATTCAAATTATGAATCTGCAAAGTGGATGCAAAAATAAAATGAAATTCAAGTTGGAGCCAGTAAGTACTATTATTTATTCGATTGAATATAGTAGATGTTAGTTTTATTTTCAATATTTATTATACACTTTTTACACTTCAAATTAAATGTGGAAATGTTTAAAATTGTTAAATTGGTGCAACTGTTAAAGGAAAAACATTGTTTAAAACAACAAGGTTGGAAATTCCTTCAAACGAATACTGCAAATTAAGGTATTTTACATCTATAGCAGTCTGTTAATTTATTGGGGTTACCATATTGGTTTAAAATCAAAAGACAAGTGGGTCTTATAGCGACAAGCTTTAAGTTGTGTGTTATTGGCGCGCATTTAAAAGTTGAAATCTTGCTGTAGCACATAAATAATAAATACAGTGTACTTTTTTTGTTGCAGTGTTTTCTTTTTTAAGAGGCCATAAATACAATACAATTCAATAGCTCTCCTGATGCCCCTTAAATATTCTACAGCAATGACAAACTCATCGTACAATACCAGCTTAGGCTGGCCAAAGTACGATTATGAGTGGATGAGTGACGTCTAACCAAGGAGAAGCTATTGGTTACCACGGATGGAAAAGCAAAGAAGATGTGCCAAAGAAGAAGCTGCATTCCTAATCCGCCTAAACCAGGGTGTAGTCGACACTGGAGGAGGACCTCCAGTAATCTTGGGAATACGGAGGAAAGGTTTCTGGTTTGTGGACAAGGTTTCTGAGCGATGACTATTACCTCAGGAAGTCTCATGAATGCAACGTGGCATCAGACAAGAAACTACTCCCCCAGGCTAAGAAATAAGCTATCAAAATTCCCCGAATCCCTTGAACATTTACGAAAACCGGACAACACATGGACTGCAACTGACAAATCGATTTCCTCTTACATACACCTACTGGCGGAATAGCTTCGAGTTCCTGTTGATGTCCAATCTGACATCAGATGATCAATGAATGAATGGTATTATTCCCCACAAATAGACAACATAATCACAGCTCCCTCTCGCCACGCTGGAACCTCTACTTCCAAAGTGTTCTTTCATAAAAAATTAGTTTTCTCTATAAGCTTCTTATTTGGAATTGGAAGTACGGCAGATCGAAAAATTCATAGGACTGAAATTAAATTGATTTCTGGCAATTCGAACAATGACTCAGTATGCTGGCCGGCTATCACGTAAAGGACTTCTATCTTTGTGACACGCCGATACTCTACGGACAACACCCACTGATTCATTAGACGTCATACTTAATATTGTTCCATGAACCTCACGGAGAAATTGACAGCATCCTTTTTGGTCCGCCTGAGTAAGCCCGCAGTAATTACTCGCAAATACATAATGGAAGCCCCTTGTCCTGGCACAGCCAGCAAGACTACAGTTCAAACCCCTTCAATAGAGTCTTCCCTGATAGAGGAGAAATCAATTAGTGTTTCTACGGATGATTCACGCCTGTGAACCGCGTCTACATAACCTTATATAAGTTAATCCGTCAAATTTTCAAATCGTTTTTAAGGGGTTAGTGTCTAACAAGAGTAATAGGAATTCAGGAAACTGCCAGCTCGGGGATAGGCATCATCAAATCTCGACTAGCTCGGTCTACTCTGTATCTGTTAGCAAATGTCACAAATCTTTTTTTATTGTCAATTCAAATTTTGATTCATCAACAATGCAGTATTTTTTAATAAAAATTGTATTGCCTTTTAAATAATTTATTTTAAATGCATGTTTTAAAAAAAGAAGCAAAAAGTTGGAAATCATGACGTTTTTATACCCTGTACCCGTCTTTTTGACTTCAGGTCCGTGGATCTGCATGATTTATCGATTTTTTATTACCTTAGATAATGTATGTGCACGCTTTAGGGATATTTCAAAAGCAATTATTATAAAATCGTTGGATGAAATATTTTGTTTTCTGACGTTTTTCACACTTTTTGTAAAATCCACCTCTCCTGGGTGAAAAATGGGAGTCACTGGTTCTTTGTAGTTTTTAGGTCAGTTTTGAGAAAACGTCTTTCGATATATTTTTCTACAAGTAATATTTGGCTGTAAGCTTTATTTGCAGATCTCAATTTTCCTCGGGCAGGAAACAAGTAGAAATTAAACGACTTAAATTTTTAAGTAGTATAATTGCCTTGGGCAAAGCCTGGTAATACCTGCTGGTGTGTACATAAAGAACTGTTCGTCTTGACTGACTGACTAACTGACTGACTGACTGACTGATTGATCAATCCACAGCCCAAGCAGTAAGAGCTATTTTCGAAAGGTAACCAGAGATCTATAATATTTCATATCTCGGACAAATTCTCATTTTTCATTTTTAAAGGCCTCGTGCTTTGGTGTATTCACACATGTGGGAGCACTAGGTATTCCCTAGAGCATACATAATCGATCGGAATATAAACACAAACATTATTTAGGAATGCATTTCACAATGTGTGGCATTGAGCTATTGCATTAGGTGGGCAGCTTGCGGTGTTCGTCCTGTTTGTGTGGTTTTGTGTTTGCATAGAAGGAATTTTGAATGCGCGTTGCGCTTAGTACAGGGTGTATCCTAGTCAGTCATTTTGGTGGGGCAATGGAAAACATGTCAGTCAAAGTGTGACAGGCCAATTAAAAATGGCTTGCAACCATAATCAGGCCAAGGTTTTGCTTGTACTCTTTAAAAACTATCTGCTCTGGTTTCCCGAAGATTAAATACGATTACAGATATCATAGACATCAGATGTTAAGGTTCCTCGATTTAGATGCTGATAACATAATTTTGCATAATATCTTTATACCCTCATTTACTCGTTTTCAATCGTCATCAGGGATACGTAAGCTCTATGAAATGTTACTGAGATTACGATGCTGACCTATGATTACAGTTTTCGGTGATAAGCACCTATCGGCAGGAAAAAGATCTTAGGAAAGATTCGATTTCGAGACAAAAATGTGACCCTGCTGAATTGGCCAAGTCATTAACCCGCCTTAAGTTAATTTTGGTTTATACTAGCGCGAAGACGTTAAAATTTGATTAAAAAATGCCCAGCTATGTTTTTTATGGAGAGACCCAATAGAAGCAAGAATCTAAAAACTATTAAAACAATGGCGAATAATGGTAGATATTATTAAAGTATGCTTAAGATAAATTTACTTTAATTATATATATGTACATATATATTTATTTGTTCCTCAACCTATTTTAATTAATATTTCAGAATTTAATTGAAACTGAATATTTCGTTTTGGTCTTAACCATGTTTTTGTGTGTGTTTGGTTTTTGACGGAATTAGTATACAAACATGATTTTAATAGAAAAAAAATGTTTTCCATAATCGTTTTAATTAAATGTTTAAGCTTAAAGAAAAGCAAAGGTACGTATTATTATTTTGAGCATGGATTTTTATTTATATATGTACACACGTACACTTTGTATTTGTACAAATACATAAGCACATCTGTGTCTCTACATACACTCAGGAATGTATATATGCACATACATTCGCATGTATATATAAACATACTTCAATGTGAGATAAAAAATTTCTCAAAAACACAGCAATGAGAAGAGAACGATTTCCGATTGGTGGTGCCAACTGAAATTGAATAAGATACACAAACACATAACAGAAAGAATCGCCATCGGCAGCCACGGGGAACAAATAATAGAATAAAAGAGAAGAGAACCCACCGCATTAACGCCAAACATACACACATGTACTGTGTACACAAATACAGTCGTACATATACATGCATTTTATATTATATGTATACGTTGTACATATGTACATATACATATGCGTGTGTATGTACATAACTACATACATACAGAATACATATGTATATGTAAATATCAAAAGATGCCAAAAAGGTGCGACAACGACAAGTATTTGGTATTTTATTATAAGTATAAGCGCCCCAGGCCAGCCCCAAAAGTCTAACATTCGTACTTCAGGGCTCCAACTCCTGCTAGCTCTACACTCGCACACAGTGCAAGTTTAAAGCGCAGACGAGTGTAAGCAGGATGGCGGCAGACTGTTGCCGAACTGTTCAGAATCGAAGCAAAAAATTGCAAGAAATATAAATGCGACGACGAAGACGAAATGGAAAAAGTGAAACGAATGAGAAACGAAAAGGGAAACGGTTGACAAACCCACAAATAGCATAAAAAACATTGAATATATGAGATGGACATCATCCCGAGCAGCATTAGCTGTCTCGCTTGCACACCCAAAAGTTGGGCTTAATAAGAATAGGGTAATGGCAATTGAGTGTGTAGGTTCAGTGGGGGGAGACGAAAAACTTTGTCATTTACTTTTTTAATTGAAATTAAAATGCTTTTCCAATAAGAAAATGAGCTGTGTAGCTAACAAAAATAAAGCAAAAGGAGTTCGCTAAGCAGCTGCGCACAAGCTGCTGCCACCAAGTCGGAGTCGAGATCGAAGTTTAACGTCGGGAGTACACGAAGTTTTTTGCAAATGCAATGCATTTATTTTAATTTACTCTGGCAGAAAGAAAAGAAAAAAACAGCCAACGAACAGAAATGCAAAACAATTGTCATTTGTTTATATAAGCGATGTCGGCCATTGGAGTGAGTGAGTGCGCGCTACTGGGCAGCGCTCACTTCAACCACACACACACAATGCAAATATGTAAATGTGTCGCTCACGCTCCCTCATGTTTATTGGTTGCAAGCCACCTGCTCTGTGTGTTCGTTGTATGTGCGCGATGTGTAAGCGAGAGCGGTGCTTGCAGCATAATAAGAAGAAACGAGAGAGAGAGAAAGAGAATGCGCCCTGTTGCCTGAAACGAAATGAAATTGAAACGCAAATGAAATGAAATCGTCGCAATCAAAAAACGCCAAGCCAACAAACGAAATGAAAAAATAAATAAAACGAATGTTACCGTATTGTATAGGGCGGCGACAGCAACGTCAGCGTCAGTGCTGTTCTTCGGTATAGTATGAGTGAGAGAGCGCCGTCAATGTATGTACGTATACATATAGATATGCATATGTGTGAGTGCTGCTGCTAATTTTCTTCCGTCTCAGCCATCGTTCTCGTTCTGTCTTTTCTGCTTCTGTGTTTCATTTCATTTGTGTTTGTTTTTGTTTGTATTTTATTACGTTTGTCATTGTGTTTTCGGGGATGCTAACACAAGCGCACAAAGCCAGACAGCCTCAGAGACATACACAGACAGAGGTAACTATTGTATACCACTCCCACTTTTTGTTTGTATTGGTGTACAATTCAAACAGCAACGCATTCGTATACATATCGTTTCGGGTTTTGCACAATCGCAGATACACACACATACACACACACAGGCACACATACATCGGATTGCGTACATGTATATGTAACGTAGATGGGGCTGCAGCTACTACTGCTGGCGCTGCGGACGCCGAGGCTTGGTTCGAACACTGGAAACTGGCAACGAAACGAAACACATTTGGCTCGCCTTTCATTACGAATTTGTCATTCGTAAGCAAAGGTAATGCAATAAAAGTTTTGCGCGCGCATTTCCATTTTCAACTCTCGCGACATCGTTGACGAAAATGTACCTCGGTACATAACGGAGCGCCAGCGCCACATGGTGTGGGTGTATAAAAAAAATAACATTCGATTCGTGTGTGTGTGCTCGCTCGCTCTCGCTTTCTCTCTCTGTCTATCGCGTAACAGCGGCTTTACCAATTAATGTGTCTTTGTGTGTGGGAGTTTGTGCGAGTGACTGACGATTCCCTTTCGAATGCAATTCGTTTCGTTGATTTCTTGCAGTCTCAGTTGTCGTCGTAGTCCTCTCGTGTGCTGCTCGTGGCCTCAGCGGCAGCAAATGGCCCCAACAGCTCAGTGACGCGCCGTCGGTACGGTAACGAGTAACGGTTACGTGCTCTCCCTCGCCCAATTGGCGTTTTGCTGAGTCGGTGTTGATTTGCATTCTGATTTGTGAAAAGATGATAAAATCATTTTATTGAAAATTTATGAAAACGCATCTCAAATTCGGTTGGATTGTAAATGTAATAAAAAAAGTTAATTAAAACTAAAAAGTATTTTGCAAATATAAAAAGTGCGTAAAATTTTAAATTAAAAAAAGATTAAATAGGTAATTTTCTGGCGAGGACAGAAGGACTTAAAGCCAAACTCTGAGCAAATAAATGACATTGACTTGGAAAAACAAACAATATATTATATTTCAATATTAGCTCATAAAAGGTCATATTTTGTGGCATGTGTTTTCAGATAACAGGATGAAATATGTGCAAAAAATTTGCTTTGACTCAGCCAAATAAACTGCAACAAAATAATTACTAAATTTATTTTTTGCTAACTTGTGAAAATCAAATTTTAAGATATAATTTGTAATGTTTTAAATATTATTTGTTTTTGTGATAACTTATGTGCTTTTGAAATACATATTAATTTGGTCATCAATAATTTCGAACATTATTCAGATTCTAAATTGCTTTTCAACAACCAAATTGTATAGTTTATTAGGATTTTTTACATAAAAAACCGCATATTCATTAATTGTACGCTTTCGTAGTAGCAAGAATATCAAGATGTCCAAATTGAATGCGAACTTCAGCAAAAGCTAATATACACGAACACATGCGTATTTTATTTGTATCTCGAATGGTCATCAGATAAAAATTATAATAGCTACACAGTTTTAAGGTTTTGAAAAACGTCAAAACTCCAAAAAATAATTAAAAACGAATTAAACGTTCATTAATTATGTACCACGCGTGCGTTGATTCTTTTTAGTGAGCTCAAAGACAGGTTAACGCGCTATTTAACAAAAATAATACTGAAAGAGAGAAACCGCAAAACAAAAATTTGTTAGCCAATGACGAAGCATGGATTCTGTCAATGTCAATAGCCAATCCGTGACAAGTGAATTCAGTGAGCAACAACAACCCGATGAACGGTCGATGAACAACAACAATACAACAGCAATTAACAACAATCACAGCAACCAAAGCAGCTACGGCAACTGCAACATAAGTGCACACAAGCTCCTGGTCAGCGGCAACATGAACACGACGGCGATGCTGATGCATCACCAGCAGCAACAGCAGGCGGCAGCAGCGGCCGCCGCAGCAGCAGCAGCCCAACAACAACAACAGCAGCAGCAGCAACAGCAGCAGCAGCAGCAACATCAGCAACAGCAACAGAATGGTTGCCGCGACGGCAGCAACAGCTCGCGCGGAGCCGGAGACGAACGGCCAAATGGACGCAGCTCACATACGGGCAATGGACGCGGCTCCAGCTGCTCGCCAGCCAGCAGTCCCACGCGGCATGGCAGCGCTGTCAGCCCAGTGAGCTCCCTGAACCATTCGATGATGGCGCAAATGGCCCAGCAACAACAACAACAGCAGCAGCAGCAGCAGCAGCAGCAACATCATCAGCTAAGTCCGCCGCCGCATGTCGCCGGAGCGCTGGGCACGGGACTGGCGCCACGCATGCCGCACGGCTTGCCGCCGCACTCGCTGGGTCTGCTCAACTCGCTGCAGATGATGCACCACGCGTCGCCCTTGGAGCTGATGGCCGCGGCGCATCATCATGTGCCACCTCGTTCGTACAACTCGCCGCCGCCCATCTCGACCTCGGATCCCAGCGCCAATGAGTGCAAGCTGGTGGAGTATCGCGGCCAGAAGGTGGCCGCCTTTATAATCAGCAATGAGACAATGCTGTGCCTGCCGCAGGCTTTTGAGCTCTTCCTCAAGCACCTGGTCGGGGGACTGCACACGGTGTACACTAAACTGAAGCGACTGGACATTGTGCCGCTCGTGTGCAATGTGGAGCAGGTGCGCATATTGCGTGGCCTGGGCGCCATCCAGCCGGGCGTCAATCGCTGCAAGCTGCTCAGCTGTAAGGACTTTGATGTGCTCTACAGAGACTGCACCACTGCCAGGTACGAATGCGAATACGAAATTGTTAAATTTTGCCTATTTCCTGTTCGAGTTCCGCCTCCCGTTGCGTGAGACAATCACCTCCCCACGCTCCTCACGTCCCCCTCACCATATACACTTCACACAACTGCCTACTCCTTAGCTGGGGGATAGAGAAACGCATTCGCTGTGCAAATAGTTTTTGGAATCGGAGTAACGATATCGATTGACTTCTGGCCACCGACTCGCGCAACTAATCAAGAAACTTTACTCTGATGACATTTGGCGGAAATACGCAATGCAAACGGTATCGCAGCCCCGCCCAATCGCCCTCCGCCCAATCGAAACTCTACGCCCAACTGACAGCAGTTGCACCTAGTTGCACCTTTGCAGCCAATTGTTAACTAACAGCGCACATCACAGTTGCGTAAATTTGTGAGCGATTCTAACAATAGTTTGCGAACAGTTTTCTACTCTTGTCCTCTTGTTCTCTTGTTGTAGCTGCAGCAAAAAACAGAAAACATAAAACATTCGACGCGTGCGGTGCCTTGTCAAAGCATTTCCGTTCGATTATAAACAACAGCAGCAACAACCAAACATTGCCTTAACCCAGATACTACCAGCATGTGCATGCCCTATGCAATAAGTATGGGGCTATTTTTTAACGTTTGGCTAAACATTGCACATTTATCGAGGAATAACATTGATCTACACTCAATGCTAAAGGATAAAACTCTTCAAATCTCTAATTTTTCAAAATTTCTATCTTTTACCTATTTAGTTAGACAACAGTTTTTCCATCACGTATGTTTTCTGGTGCCATCCACCTTGAGTTTTCAAGCATGAATATGCATTTTCATATGTTTCGCACTGCCATCAAAACGGTCAGAAATAAGACAACACATTTAATTGGACAGTTTTTTGGTTTCACCGTGTTCTCTGCCTGTCCGAGACAGAAACCACGGGAATCGCAATGAAAAACCATATAGTTAATTATGGAAACAGTGCTCCAAAGTGCACATGCGCTGAGCCCAGTGCCAAGGGCCGAGTCCCGAGTCCCGTGTCCCGAGTCCCGGGCCAGAGTGCGCTCAACCAATTGAAGAACAGTTAAAAATGCGGTTAAACCTATTATTAGCCCCGAAAGAACTGCGTAAAATTGAAACAACTAAAGAATTGGGCGCTGACAGAGGCACAACGAGCCAGCCGAGTCCACAAACTGACCAAAAAGGGTAAAGCCAAAATGCTGCAAGTCCATAAACCGCTAAAGGCAGTTGCCAGTTGGCTGTTGGCAGTTTTATAGAGCCTGGCTGTCTGGTTCTGGGGCCGGAGCACAGGGCCGGGGCAGGTTGCACCCCATTGCGTTTATTTTCTGTGAGCTAGGGTAATTATAAAGTGTAGTTGTTGCTGCTTGCGCTGGCTTGGGCCGAGGGCCGAGGGCAGAGGCGTGTGCATTTTCACACCCGCTCGCCCGCCATGTGTACATAAAATGAAACATAATTCCAAAGTTTTTTTTTTTTATTATTAGGTTGCTTTCCGTTTATTTTGTTCTTCTTCTGTTTTTTGTCGAAGCTTACACACAACAACGTTTTACAATTGTTTTTTATATTAGTACGATACTTCACTTGTCTCTTGTTCTTCTCTTTTTAATTGCAGATGCCTATCGATCAAGCCGCCAGAGAGGTAAACACACAAGTATAATAAAAAACTATGGCAATCTGTTGAAATAATCGAAATCAATCGTACAAGAGATGTGCGTTCTGTGTGCACTTGAGAGTTTTTAGAGCGAAAAAATTTGTTATTAAATTAATTGCATAATGCGGAAATGGGCCGAGCCCGCGTCCGCGTCAGGCGGAAGTGTTAGGACCTTCAAATTAAACAAATAGAGCGTGTCAATGTGCTTTTTTTTCTTCATTTTTTTTTTTTTTTGTTAATAAGGATAACGTGAACAGATGTCGTTCCAGTTGAGAAAGAGTATGGCAGTAGTCGGTGGTTTAGTTAAAATGCTAAAAAAAAGAAAGTTTTGGAACATGTCTTTATTTTTCACTCTAAAATACTCTTGAGCTCATCCGTTTTTGTTATTTTGCAATACTTTTTATTATATTTGTTTGCCTTTTTGTCGAGGCTTTATTGTAATACATTTTTCTTTAATTTTTTCTGCCCTGCTTAGAAACACACCAAGACTATTGAGACCGGAAATTTATTCACACTCCCTTAGTCAGCCAGGCAGTCCGTCAGTTGCGAGTCCATCACTCCATCAGTCCATCAGTCAGTCAGTCAGTTTGTCAGTTGTTTCAATCGATTGATTTGCCAATGCGCTGGGTACTGCTCCGGCAAATTGATATTGAATTTGATCTCATGTGACGGTTAGCTGTCTCCTTGCTCGCCGCATTGACCAAAACGCCGTTTAGAGTCGCGCGGCATCCACAAAGTGACTTTTGAGGCGGGGCCACATTTGCTTGGGGATCAATGCAACGTGCTTTATCCGGTTTGATGGGCACACCTTTTGACTAAATTAGATTTGCTTGGCATCGACAATATTACATCCATGTAAGCTTAAGGAATGGCAAAAGATTGATTTCATCATTTCCAGACAAAAACAGAAATTGTTCTTTCTCAAAGCAAAGGACAATATAAAACCTAATATATAACTGTTAACGTGTGCTGAAAAGTGTAATTAGCGAAAATATTTACTACTAATGACTGCACACTAATTGTGACAGCTAATTAACGTAATATATGAATTTATATGAAAATCTCTTAAATTTGCCGGTCTATAATTTATGGTTTATTGTGAAAACCAACCAATCACCTACAAAATACAACCTTTCGAATTCAGAAGAAATTCACAAGCTAGAAAAGAAACCAAAATGTAGAGCCCAACTTGGAGATACCCTAACTCCAATAAAGCGTACTCTTCCTACAGCTTAACATTGCTGAAATTCATTCTTAAATAACTTCCAATATTTTGATCTTTATCTTTATATAATTTCCTAGATAAGCTAATACGTTAGGCCTGGGACTAGATATTTCTTGATTTTGATAAAATGAAAGATGCTATCAGATATATATTCAAACTTTTTCTGCTGACTTACAGCTACAGATGTTTCTGCAAGTTCAATATACCAGTTTCGCCCATGGGAACAGGGTATACAAATAATACGTTTATGAATTAAATCTTAATATATAAATTTTCCCGTTTCGCTGTCTGTGAGATGTAAGTTTCAGTCTACTGTTGTTGATGATTGCGATTTGCATTTCTCAAATGCGACTTAATTGAGTGTAACAAAAAAACAAAAACAAAAACAAAAGCAACATTGTTGTTAGTATAAATGAAGCAACAATAGATCAATTTATTTTTATAATAAATAATTACAGCGCCACCAAAAACACAGAAAAAAAAAACTTAATAATAAAAAGAAGGAAAATGCGGCTAATATTCTCTTAGCATCGCGAGCACTTGCAAGCGAGGCGACTCAACTGACAGGGTACATGGCAGAGGACGGCGGAGGCTCGGTGAATGTCTGAGTCTGAATAGCAGCGAGCTGAGCAGTTTGTAAGAAACACGACACCCGACGACGTAGCATGCTTGTAATTCAGTATGCGAACTAAATGAGTTATTAGCACGCCAATTGAAAATTGAAGTCAACAAAAATCATCAACGGCAACAAGAAAAGCGACTAGCCTCGAGCTACGCGCACTCGCTGGACTGTGAGAGAAACAAAATTGTAAAAAATTGTAGGCAAGCCTAGAAATAGCCAGCCGAAATCCTTAATTAGAGCTACCAGCCTGTATTTTGTTTATATATATGTGCTCCACAAAAGGGGCTGCAAAACCTGGGTGGCCCTAGTTCGACTCTCTCTGAAAATGATAAGTGATTCGATTAATTTGGCAAACTAATAGTTGACTTATTGCCAAGGAAAATTGTAAGCTTTTGTGTCTGCAGCTGTAGCTGAATTTCTATCATTTTATTCAAATGCATTTCCATGCCAGTGATATTATGAATGTTGGCAATTGGCAAAAAAATAAGACCACAACTAGTGCAATTTGTTTTTTTATGCGGCACTTTGTATTCTCCACTGGCCACAATTCGCTGAGCTCGAGCCCACAATTAGTGTTGTGTATCTGTCCCCTTTTCCGTATGCATTCTTGGAGGCACAGCTACATGTGAATGGCATGTCATTTGTGCATTTGCATGTCGATTTACAATGAATTCCCAGTTGGACAGGCATTGAAACTGAGCTTGATTGTTGCGTAAGGAACTTCATGGAAATTCTAATGCTAAACGTGAACTGTCTTTGGGCTATTGTCGTTGGAGAAATTTGAGTCGACTTCAAAAGGCCACGGCTTCTTCTGAGAAATCCAGTCCAGAGTCTTGGTTCAAAGTCAAACACCAATAGGAGCCGCAAAATCCATTTCAATCGCATATTCAATTAAAGCCGCAGCCCCAGCATTGCATAATTGAAATATGGAAATTTGCGCTGGCGCTTAATTGGTAGCTGGCCACGTTCCATTGATTCCACAGCAATCAAACGCTCGAATGTGAGGTGGCAACGCAGCAATAAATTTAATTGATTTGCCAATTTGAAAACGACAAATGCACTTGCAACAAGAAGTGTGAGATCTCTGACCGACTCGCTGTTCTGCCCGTGGAAGCTCTGACAAATGTTGGCAACGCCCAGCAGTTTAGGCAATTGCAATTGCAATCCCAGTCGCAAATGCAGTTGCAGTTGCAATTGCAGTTGCCGTTTGCAGCAATGTTTTTGGTCTCATGCGAATAACCTGCCAAGTCGCGCATTTAGCGCAGTTTTTCGAGCCGTTCGAGCCAGGACTCGAACGGTTCGACGGCGAGTGCCACAATTCAATGTTTAACAGATCGGCTATCCCTTGATTATTGAAATACACTCGGCGAAACACAGCTGCAAACTGGTTCGCTCTGGCAGCTAAACGCCCTCCGAGCAAATTGCTGAAGTTATAAGTAGCCACTGCGAACCTGTTTGCATCGTGTACAGCATGCTTTTGTTGTTTCTTCCTGACTAGACGTTTGTTTTCACATATATACATATAAACATATATATATATAGGTTTTATTTCAAGTGAGGCGCTGCACTTAAATTGGGTTAAAACCGCAGTCAAGTGCATAGTCAAAAATTGTTTTATCTTCAGCTCAAGCTGGCAGCACATAACGCTTCTCTTTCCTGATCTGTATCAGTCGACTCGAGATAGCCCTGCTCGTATCTGCAGCTAGATGCAGTTTTCTTTCACACTTAGGGTCTCATTAGGCTCATTATATCAAATGGGAACAATTGCCCAAAAACAGAGTTTTTATGTGAACAAATTTTAATTTCTCGGGATTTTTTATGATAAATTACATATATATAAAAATACAATCGTGTGGAATATATTTTGGAAATAATTTAGTTGCTTTATGACTCCACTCTGGACATGACTTCTCTTTGTGCCGGCTTACAAAGTGAACACGATTATATTCATATGCTGACATTACTAAGAATCCTTCGACGCTTTTAAAGCTAGAAAGTTTCAATATATTCTCGTTTATCCCATATATGTCTCTCATATTCTATCAGCGATCGTGCTCCTCCTGGCGGGACCACGCCCTCACAGCTACAATAATCAATAGTTCCTAGCTTGAAAGTCACTTACCAAATAGTCAAGAGAATTCAATTCTGTTCACTGAGAACGAAATATTGTGCAGTCGGTTGTACCCGACGGCTTTCATACTAGTTTTTCGTATTTGTTCACAAAGTGAATAGAGTATATAAGTCCGCGTGTCTGTATGAACAGCGCGCTATTGAAGCTGGGGACTCGAAATTCGGAATATATACTCGTGCCAGAAAAAGTGTTAAGATCGAGCAAATGTATATCTTTCACATTTTTAGAGTAAGTTGATCATTTTGGAATACAGAAAAATGTATACTCCTCTTAAGGGTAATAAGACACATGGGAAATGGATATAGCTTTGTACATTTTGCTGGTAGCTTGTTTTAATCTGTTATTCTTTGGGCTATGAATGAGTTTTTGCGCCAGACTTTAACGTTTTTTCTAAAAAAAATATAATACATTTTGGGTATGAGATGTTTTTGGAAGATTTTAATATATTTTTTTACTCAATATAGCTGCAATTCTTAATTCGATAAACTCTTATAAATAACAATGTTTTGGAAAACAAGAATATTGCCAACGAACTTTAGCATATTCAGCTATGTGGGGGGAAAAATAATATGATAAAATAAATGAGGCAAAGGTTAGACAAAAATGAATTAGTTTAAGTTAAGTTTAAATGGATTCAAAATGAGTGGGTAGATCATGTGGCATGGTTTAAGTCTTTTCATTGTCACTCTAGAAAGCCAATTTCGGCTTGTCGGTTGAGCTGCAAAGTTGTTTTTTGGAATTTTTGCCTATTTACAGCACAATACATGTATTGTAACGTTGCGAACCGTGCAATCTTATCCGCGGAGTATACAAATGACACATTTCAAGGAAAACGAAAAGTAAAAAGACAAATGTATGCACTTTCAATCTCGGCAGACAGTTGCCCGAAAGAACTTTTCCAATGGCAGTTAGTATGAAGCATCCGCTTATCGTTGGCCCTGTTTGCAAGGTCCAAGCAGAGTGTTGCTTCGAGATGTTGTTGTTTGCTCGAGCTGTCTCTTTCTCCTAGTTTTAATAAATTCATTAGCTTGACTGACACAACCAGATGGGACGCATGTTTTGCACGTCAGTGACGCGTACGGCATCCGTTTGGGCCCAAAAACACTTTCGCTGATGACGTTTGGGCTTTTGATTTTTTATTAGCCAGAAGCGTGGCTAATAAGTGCCTCGCATCGGTAGTTGGTGGCTTTCTTTACATGACCCGCGTGGCCGAGTCTACAATCGGTATGTGCTTTGTTATTATGCTGCACAATTAAATCTCGAGCTGGATCTTACATTCAAATATTGATATTTATTGTTGAAATAACTGTAAATATTTGCAATCGCTGTATGAGTGCAACTCTATCAGGGAGCACCTGGGCCCACGCACAATTATAAATTGTTCAATCTGTGCCCACATTGCTACCTCAGTTTATTTGCCCTGCTGTTTGCCACAGGTAAACATCAGGTAGGAATGCTTTTTTTTTTTTAATTTGGGTAATTGTTTAATTGTTGTTGTCTGCTGCTGCTGCTGCTGCTGCTGCTGCGCCCATGTGTTTTGTAGATAGTTGAGAATCTGACTCCACGTTTAGTCTCTATTTGCATCTAGTTTCTGAGTATTTGCGGCAGACGCAGTTTTATATTTGTTTTTTTATCTGCATCACTTGTTTGTCATGAGTGCCTGCTGTGCAAACTTGTTTATGGCTTTTGGTAACTAATCTTGCATACGTCAAGTATTTGCACAAGGCTTATTTAAATATTTTTGAAACAAATAATAGCATTTGCTGGTAAAAATCGCTTAGAAATAGTTTTTTCTTTTCTAGATCATTTAGTTTCTGATAGCAGATAATTAAAATGGGGGCATTTCAGTAGCAAATCAGTAGCAATGAAACAAGTGAAACTATATCAAACTAGAGTTGAACCGGTGACTTCACGCTTCTAAGTCCGACGCCACACAGGCTCGTACACGAATTTATATATTAATAATAAAACCAAATAGTTGTTAGTGCTCCTAGAAACTCTCAAGCTATTTTGAACATAACCGTGCAGCACAATACAGCCAACCATTATCCCAGTGAGTGCAATGCTATTGTTCTCATATTCCACGTCGTCTGGTGTGTGCTACAGCTGCTTTATACTGATACCAAGCCAATTGTCATTGCTTTCAACCCAACAGTAACTCTCTGCAATTCCGCAGTTCCAGACCGGGTAGACCGCCGAAACGTGGCCCTGTTGGCCTATCGCTGCCGCCCTCGCATCTCACACAGCATCCGCAGCTGAAGAAGCATCGCCTGGACAACGGTGACTATGCCTATGAGAATGGCCATATTAGTGGTAAGTAAAGAAAGTCATTATCTTTAGTAGTATCTGTATTTAGTTGCTGCTCGTGCATATGTCGTTGCTTTCCCAGCCAATTTCAGGGCGTTCGAATTTAATATCTGTTATGGCCGTCGGCAGCGCCATAATCACGATCCACAAGCACAAGCGAACAAATCGATTGGCAATTGCCAAACGCACTTGAAATGGTAATAAAATCATTTGGATCGCAACCAACTCGCTCTGGGGATCTGTTTCACTACTCGTTTTCACTACTCGTGCAGCCAATTGAAAGTCGCAAGAAAAAACTGAAGAAAAATTGTGATTTGTGGATGCCTTGATTATAACTTTGCCGAACGGATACAGATACACAATGCGCAATTGTTTCGTTTTACCTACAACTTTTCTGCACGTTTCCAACTCTCAGTTGCCAGTTGCCAGTTGCCAGTTGGCAGTTCCCAGCTCCAAGTTCAGATAAATGCCCATTTGTCCAAGGCAAGCAATCAAATCGAAAACGTTCCGACTCGCCACTGTGATTTGTACAGGAAATCGCATTTAAGAGAGTTACAAAGAGACTTCGGACTTCGACTTATGACTGTTGCTGCTGCTGCTCGAATTGTGTTTTCGAGTTTCATGTCTGTATGCGGAGGCATTGTAATTATTTTAAGTTCTTCGAGATACTTGCCCTCTAAGGTAACGCGCGCACAATTAATTGATTTTTACATATTGAGTCTCTATGAATTCCTGAAGTATCTGACAAGTTCGACCACGCCCCATTTTATTAATGTGTCTGAACCAACGCACAATATCAGACACATATATCAAAAAGATCTCATGCTTTTTCTTAAGAACCATGCGCCGTCGGCGCCTCTTTATGGAGAACTCGAAATAGATGTTTGCCAAGTCATTCAATCCCTACAAGCCAGCTGGGAAATACTGAGTGAATTATGGGGCGTTGATTTTTGAGTGATATTGCACTATTCCCATAGATATGACCAACGAATGCAACTGTATTTGTTAGTTAATTGCATTTAAGCATTTTAAGCGTCAAAACTATTCTGTGTTTCCCATCTATGCAGTTAATTTACACTGTAAATATTGTGTACGTGATGAGCTATGTAATATACACTGCAGAAATAAAGTCTTTGCAACTAAATTAATTAAACTATTTTTACGAAATTCGACATAGTCCGTCTTTTTGCTTCAGTCCAATCTGCCGGCTGGCTAAGCGTATATTGTATGTTCTTAATTTGTGTCAGTCGCGTTGATATTGCCATGTCCGCCTGCCGCCAGTGTGTCCCACTCCTACGTCTCCTTGTTTCCATACAAACATGTCTACAAATATTTTATCAGCATCAGACAACTATGTACATATATCATATTGCTTTCACAGATAAGATATCCCTCACAAGCCGATAACCGATCACTAAAATAGCTTCCAATCGGTCGGAAATGTAAAAAATCAAGATGACAAAAAACAGCTATATCTCTATTATATTTGAACGATTTACGGCTGTCGATCTGTGAAAGTAGCCAGGTTTAGCTAGAAATTGACCGAATTTTCCACTTTGGCCCACCTCGTGTTTACTCGGATCCTTGGTCCTTTAACAGATCAAGTGAGATCGAGATTATTTTGTAATTTCTTTCCATCAAAATAATATTTATTTGGCCTGTTCTCTCCCATCCCTGAAATGTATGTATACATAAACAGAAGCCAAACGATGCTCGAACTTTTTTTTCGAGCTCTTGCAAATAAGTCGAAACTCTTAAAATTGTAAAAAGAAAGGAGGAGTGTTTACATATATATTCGATGTTGCTTGTATGATGTTGCAGATATAAATCGTATGGAAAAGTCGCCGCTGTTGGCCAACGGCTATAATCCTCCGCCCATTAACCACATGGCCTTTATGCAAATTAATGCCCATCATCCTGGCGCGGCGGCTCTCATGTCGCCTGGCATGCCTCCACACGGTCTCCACGCCCGTCCAGAGAGTCAAATGCTGAAGGCGGCTGCTCAAAATGCTGGCATGTCGGCTGCCAATATGGATGCACTGGCCCGCTCAGGCATCTGGGAGAACTGCCGTGCCGCCTACGAGGACATAGTAAAGCACTTAGAGCGCCTGCGCGAAGAGCGCACGGATGAGAGACAGCAGGCCATATGCGCCGGTGGAGTTGACCGATGCGGCAGTATTGTGAACGAGCGGGAGTTGAAGCCCAGGGATCTTAGCTCGCGCAATTGTAAGGAGAATAGATGGACAGTGGCTGGAGAGGCAAGTGCTGATAAGTTGTTTCGATTTGCGTACCCTGCAGGCTCCCCCACGCGCCAAAGTCCAGTTCTCAACTTGAGCAAGTCCGGCGGGAACACGGACCATGGCGGCAGCAACTGCGACGCCGGCAGCGACCGCAGCGATTGTCTTTCGGCAGCGCCATCGCCGCGTGGGTCGCGCAGCCTAGACGAAGGCAGCCGCAGCGTTGGCGGCGGTCCCATAATTGGCGTCGAGGACGACGAGGAGGAAGAGAATCTGAGCGACGAGAACCAATCCGAAGTCGATGAACGCTGCTTGGCAAAAGACGACGAGGGTGAGTAAACTTTGCCTTTGCGATAAACAATAACGTTTACAAAGTCTGACTGGCTGACTGACTCCGACTGCTTTGTATGTCTTTTAACAGACTTGAGTGACACGGAGCGTGATAATCTATCCACGGGTTCGGCGGCCGCTACCGCCGCCGCTGCTGCAGCTGCTGCTCACTTGCATCAACATGCTGCAGCCGCCACACACCATCATCCGGGACAAGCGCATCATCTCGGCGTGGTTGGCCAGCACGGATCACCGACGGCTGATGTAGCCGCCGCCGCAGCACTGCAGCATCAGCGCGCCCTGAATTACTCCCAGCTAGCGGCTGCTGCTGCCGTGGCCAATGGTGCGGCAGGCGCCGCCGCCGGAGCGGCAGCAGCTAATGGGCCTTCACCCGCCGTGGGTGGGGCATTGACGCCTAATGAGGCGTTGTTGGTGGCTTCCAATGATGGAACTGCGGCCGCTGCACTGGCTGGCGGGTTGGCTCTGGGTCCGCTCGGCCTCGATGCTCATGCCGTTGTGCCCGCAAGCTCCACGGAAACGTTGCTGAGGAACATACAAAGTCTTCTGAAGGTGGCCGCAGACAATGCCAGGCAGCAGGAACGGCAGATCAGCTATGAGAAAGGTAAGTTGACGGATAGCTATAATCTTTTTTCATATGCAAAGTAAATCGTGTTGTATGTGACCGGAAATAATTTTCGACTCCTCTCTTTCGTTTTCCTTTCTCTTTTTCTCTTTATGCGCTCTCCACAGCCGAGCTTAAGATGGACATACTACGCGAACGCGAGGTTAAAGATTCCCTGGAACGTCAGCTTGTCGACGAGCGCAAACTACGTGGTAAGTTTAAAACTACTGTTTGAATTAATCGATGACGTATTCCATAAGAAACTGAAAAAGTTATAGGTGTTATAAGTACTTATCGGATCGGAAAATATACATTCCCTAATCGATTGTACAGAACAATTTGTATATCCCGTTCACACGTTATACTCACAATGAATATTGCCGGTCTCTGGTTAGAACAAGGTGCTTTTTAATTTATTGTGAATAATAGTTGAATTGGAATTTTTTTTTTCAAATTGTAGGTGTTCAAATTTTAAATCAATGAATGAAGTAATGGATTTTCCACAAGTTGTACAATAAGACTAATCTTAGTCAAATCAGAACATAAAATTCAATGCCATTTCCAGTCTATGATAATATATAGATAGATACAAAAAAATCTTCTTGGGTGCACAAAAAAATAAGAAATAAATATTTGCATGAAATTTGCTAAAATTAACTAGAATCTCAAAATTGGCAGCAGGTCGCACATTGTTGTTTGCAAATTATGTTTAGATTGCTTCCCGCCGACATACATATTAAATGATGTGTTTTTTATTATTTATTTTATATAATTTATTAAAAATGCTATTATTTGCATAACTAAGGTGTTTTATAAACATTTTAATAATTCACACAAAATGAAATTAATGTTTTGGAATGCAATTTTTAGTAAAGCAATGTACCTGGGCAAATAGCTTCACAGTTCGCAGTTCAATGACTTAAAACAGGTTATCCGCCAAATTGATGACAAAATACAGATTTGTTAGAGTTCGATATTCCCATTTCAGTTTTAAGCACATTAGTTCTAAAAGTGTGTGAACAAATAATACACAAAACGATTTAATAATTTAAATTTCTTTAAAGTTGATCCCCTTATTAAAGCTGACAAACAAAAATAAAATATAAACAGCGATCTAGTCGGGAGTGCCCGATTAGAAGATACCCTGAACCCAGCGGCGAGCTGCCTAAGATTCTTTAATACAAAATACACTAAACATTCCACAAACTACAAAAAATACATTTTTAAATGACTTCTGTTCATTGTTAAAAAATCATATAATTTTAAAATTTTAAAAATGTTTGGGGATCGGGAAACCTTTTCCCGTTTCTGGTACCTTACCAGAAGAGTTAAATATTCTAGATATTTTTGAACTATACAAGAGCTTATTTTAGGAGGTCGGGTATGACTCGTTTTGCCTATTACAAACATTTGAACAAACCTGTTATACCCTTTTTAGCCATATTTGTATAACCCTGTCGCCAGCCGTATTTCTCGAGCAGGTCGACGCTCAGACACCTCAACTACACAGGTTGAAATGCTTTTCCGACAAACTGTGACCTCCACTTAGCCCAAATTGTGCTCTCTTCGCCCTAAAAGGAAGCTTTCTAGCTTTTACCATTTAATCTGTGAGTTGGTCACCAATCAGTCAGTCAGTCAGTCAGTTGGGACAAACAGTGCTTTGTATATGTATACACACAAATATAGATAACTAGTTTATGTCTATTCATAATTTCATATAAATTCTCCCCAATATTTGAGTTAGCACCAATCCCTTTTCACGATGAACCAGGCCTTCTGCGAGCTGTTCCCAGCGCTGCAGTGAGTAGAGTGCCTATGCCAGCTCCAATCGTGTGCGCTTAATGTAAACTGACTCAAATGACAATGACACCTGATATGTCGACTGCCTCACTCTTCCGCACTGCTCGTCTTTCTCTGTCGGCGCTCTGGTGGTCGTTCTGGTTGTCGCCGGACTCAAAATAGGCTTTAAGTCCGAAGCTGCCGTTCTGTTTCGTTCTTTGCTGTACCGGGACCTTTTCAAGAGAAATCACAATTCAAATGAATTTAATATCATTTCATTATTTAGTTACACTCGAGCGATTGGCAAAAAGTAGCAACTCCGACGTAACATCGACGCTACGGCGACGACGATGACGACAACGTCGACGACGACGACGACGCCACATCATTAGACGAAGATGCCTGAAAGGGGTTGTGGGGGCTGGGGGCTTTGAGTTTGGAATTCGAGTTGCTTTTGGTTACAGACAAAAAGTTTTACTTGACGCACACACAAAGATCTTTTAATTGGTTGTTATTATGTTTATGATGACTCCAAAAGACTAAAAGGGTTGTCGAATCGTGGGTGTGAGCGTCTCTAGACAAACGTTAAGGGTGAGTTGGCAATGTGTCAGCGTGGACAGCCACATTTTTGCATTACATTGATTGTAATTCATATTTGAAACAAGAAACCGTTCCGCCAATTACTATGGGGCCCATTAAATATCATACGTCCATATCATGCATTTAGAGTAGAGAGTAGATGTGTGGGAGAGTACAAAAAATATCTAAAAGTACGCATTACCATTTGCTGGTACCATACCAAGGCAAAAACTACATTACTAACAATTGTTAGTACGTTTAACTACTAATAGTATGACTTCTGTGTGGTCCACTTCTTGGTCGCTTTCAAATTTACGACGCCGACACTTACGAATTGGTAAACGCCAATTTAGCTACCGAAATTGTTAGCTCTGAACTGTAATTGTGTTCAGTTTTTCTTTATACCATGCATACGCTGAAAATAAGAAATAAGTAAAAAATAATTGCAAGGATCGGTATTTCCTAAAGCCACCAAAGATCTGTACGAGAAATGTTTATTCGACTAATTAACACTCTTATTGCTCTGTAAACAGAGTATTCTGCAGTCAGTTGTACCCGACCGCAAAAATCTCTCTCACGCTGTGTTTTAGTTCTGTTCTCATTTGCCATTCCTTTCTGATATTCGCATTCAGAGTAGCGCACATAAATCTGTTAATGAAACTGCATTTATGCATGTCGGAGCCACCAGAAATGTGTTTGGGGCCGGGCAACATTCAGATTATGACCACAACTATGCAAAAGCCACACAGGCATCTAATTGCCCATAATAATAAAGCAAGCGATAAATATCTTAAGGTTGTCGAACATGCCAAAAAGCGGCAATTGCAGGGAGAGAACGAGTGCAACAGAGCAACACACACAATTTTGCACATTCGGTCTTTGAGCATTGCCGGTCCCATTGGCTAATAAGTCGAATTCAATGTGAATTCGATACACCCTTTAAATGGCTGCAGCCACGGTTGACTGAGTTGATCAGTGTTCATTGATGACGATCGTGCTTGAATCAGTTTCTGTTTCTATGATATAACTGCCGCCAAATCAGAATCAGCAAGCGCAATCGCGTCCACACCCACGCGGGCGGATACGCAATTGAGGATCCGTCAGTTCTTGGGGTTCTACCTTTTTCTCAATTATCTGTAAGCAGCATCAATGCCAGAACAGCAAACCCTCGATTTCTATTTAACAAGAGTGTTCTAGTTGAAAGAGATCGACTCGGAGATACCCATTACCCAATCTGTAAAAGTGTTTCCCGAATGAATGCACATTGCAAGCCATATAAGCTACTAATCTGAAACGTTTATTGAAGTTTCCTTTCGAGCACTAAGATCAAGAGTCACACAATCAAGAGCCAGTATAATTTAACCAGAATATTGTTGCTTATTGCAGTTAAAGAGAGAGACAATTTAAATGAAACATTATTAATATGAGCAAATAGAGCGGTAATGAGTTTCTTAGCTAGTTAGTTTAATTATTGCGCGGCAACAGGGACAATGGGACCGATAATGTGTTAGTCCCGATATAAAGCGGTCACACGGGTAAATAACCTGGGCAAGAGTTCAGTGGACATGGCACTAGTCAATTGGTAATTAGCAGATTGTGTGGGGGACGGGTTTGAGGTGAATGCGTAGACTCGTGGTGGCCATTAGAGGGGGTCTCTAATGACAGAAGTTGGCTCGAAATTTCACTTGCACTTTCAACATTATTCAATTGATTCCAGAGGCGACGGGTAATTTCTTCTATATATCTAAATATAGACAAAAGCGAAAAAGGGGCCGTTGCTTGCTTTATATTATTTCTTTTTTAGATCGAAATAAACTGTTTTTAGCCGTAAAATGTACACTGTTAAACATGAACAAAAAAGAGCGTGAAGTCAACCAACCGTGATTTTAGTTTTAAGTAACCTTGACTTTGCGGATTCCCTCAAAGCACTTGATGCAAGGCTCACTTAAAAATTTTAATTAAAATTAATATTATAATAAAGGTAATAATAATTATAATTATAATAAATATATAATTATTATGTTATTTTACTAACTTTGGCTAACATGAGAGTCTACACAGGGAATTCGTGCAAAGATTTTTGCTGTTTTGTTTGACTGGGTCGGTTAGAGAACTCCTCCAGTCCGTTTGTGCGTCTCGGAAACTCGAAAAGCTATAAATTATCAATATATATTACCCTCCGCAGAAGGAGTTCATTATCTTTGTCGATATATTGCGCCATTCCAATAATATTTGGAAAAAAAAAAGATTTTGATATATTTTATTTAATCATAACTCAAATATTATAAAAGCTTGATAGAATAAACCGAGCGCTTAGATTTTCGTTTAGAATAAACAGATCTCAAATATTTCACTTTTTATAACTCCCCTCATTGTCAAAAAAATATATAAAAAAATATTTTATCATGGTATTTACAGTTGTTTAATCATAATATAAGAAACGTATGTGCATACGCAATTCGAGCTTATTTTAAACTTTCAATATTCTCTCCGATTCCCCCAAAATATATAATTACGAGATATATCAGTTAATGTATAGTGTTGCCCTCTAGGTATATATATAAATATGAAAATTATCGAACTGTAGAGAGATTGGGATGTTGAATATGATTCTGATTGTTTCTCCGATTTTCTTTTTTTAACATTTTATAGTGCTCTACCAGAAACGGTTCAGACGCGAGCGCAAGATTCGTATCCGGTATCAACAACAGTTGGGCGATGAGAGCAGCAAAGGCAACACAAGCTCGAATGCCAACAACGTCACCTGCAGCGAGGCAGAGCTGTGTGCAGGCAGCGCCGCCGATGGCAAATGCAGCAATATTAGCAGCGAAGGTGCTGAGGCGCTAAAAGGTAAGTGCTAAGGCAAAAGCAGAGGCGACCACAAAGCATGGCTAACAATATCCCATCTTCCCCACCGCCTTTCGCTTTCGGATCTCTCGATCCCCCCTGCGCCCAACGCTTTGATAACCAACACAGCGCCCTCTGTTTTATTTTTAACTCCATAGATACTGACTGCGGCAGTCGTGGCGGCAGTGATAAGTCTGAGAAGTCCTTAAGCTCCTCATGTGACGTGACCAGTCAAACGGTCCAGGCGGCATCCGCCACACATTCGGATCCCCCTACCCACTTTAAACGCGAGCCGCACTCCGATCACGAAGGCTCCATGGAGCGCCAACAGTGCAGCAGCGCTGTCCGCGATAATGAAGCGCGCTGCTCCAGTCGTGATCGCGAGGACCAACCACCCATTGCTGCTTCTGTTACCACCGCCGCTGAGGGCAGCTTGGCAGCAGCCGCTGTCGCTGCAGCTACAGCTGCTACTGGCAACGGAAAGGCTACTTGGAGCTATCCAGGCATCGATCTGATGGCCACTGGCGCCTTCTGGCAAAATTATTCGGGTGAGTTGAAATACAAGAATTCCGTCCTGATAAGTCCTTGCATTTTTAAGAGGGGTCATCCGTGAATGCCCGCCACCACTTATTGCTAGCTTAAAAGCTGAGCTGGCATTTTTCCGACGCGAATCTTCTTACGAGTGTACTAAAAAATCTTCAGTCACTTCAGTATAGTTGCGTAAATTGCATTTATAGGCACAGACGGACAGATAAAATAAACAGACAATGCACAAATCGATATACTCCTTTCCTTCGTTAGCCAGAATTCCTTACAAAAAAGAACTGAAAGATAACAAGATGCCGATAATAAAATACCGATGCAGACTTTTAATTCCGCATCTAATTAGTTTCTGAGAGACATGAGTTTTCGTTCAACTCTTCATACAGCATTAAAGTCCATGTTAGTAAAAATAATAATTTCATAATAATCCACCTTATTGTTATTAAGAAAACCAACAATTTTCTCATTCAAATGCTGACTTTGGCGTTGATATTTTCAAAATCTAAGGAAACCCAATAAGACACCGCAAATAACCGAACACATATTATTTTTTCTTGTGTTTATTGAGCCGAACCTTTAATCGGAACAGTTGTTTGTTTTTGACAAATTGTTTGGATACATGTTACATGTTACACTGCTCCAGTCGGAAGTGTCCGACTAAAAGATACCATGAATACAGCGCCAAGCTGCCAAAGAAACATTCTGCCTTTCTTTGATCATAAAGACCTCGCTTGCTGCGTTAGTTAATGTAGGGGCTCTCAAAACCATGGGAAATGCCTTCTGTGTTAGCCTAATTAAATATTTCGGGAATAAATATAAATGATTATTAATTTTAGCAGCATCAGATAAAGGTATCCAAAAAGTAAAATATTCTGTGTATACTATACGAGAGCCTACATACTAAATGTGGTGTCTCTTTCTTATAAGCTCAGATATGTGCTCAAAATAAATGAAGTTTATTTTGATTCTATACGATTTCCGGAAAACCAGGCTAGCTATCGATGACTTCAAATAAATTTCATCTTATTGTGCTATAGGTAGTTCTGACTAGTATGAAAAACCACGTTTACGAAGTGAACCTAAATACAGAGCGTTGGTGGTTTTTACCAAACGTGAATCAAGCTAACATTAATGGCAGCCCTGAATAAGTTAGAGCAATAATAAATACGATCTCTGACAAGTTTAATCAAAATATTGTTAAAACTGATAAATTCGCATAACGCACAGACAATAGACATTTAAACAGCGAATCAGCTCTGATGACTCTGATGCTTTGTTGTGCTTTAAGCTTATCGGACCAGAATTGTGATCAAACTAGTTAAAAAAACTTGATCTGCATTCAATATTCAATAATCTACATTAGAAATAAATATCAAGCTTTGAGGGCTTGCGGACCTGTTTCCCAAGCAAAGGGGTTGTTTTTAAAAAAAATTAGGGCAAGTTTTAGAAAATGTGCAAAAGAAGTGTAAAATGGTTGTGTGCAGATGTAATTGGTGTGTGGAAGGAAGCTTTTCCGTTCCCATAAAGTATATATGTATATTCTTGCTGATCACCAATTGCCGAGTCGTTCTAGTTAAATCCGTCTGTTTGTTTCTTCTTCTGTCTGTATGTATCTTACAATGTGTGATGTGTCTTTAGAGAACATAGGAGATATAGCAAATCACCGCTGACCCGCTTAATGATGAAAAACTCTTAAGAACAAGGCTAGAAGTTTTCTTTAAAAGGAGCTTTATTCATATAAATGATTAATTTAAGGTTAAGAAACTTAGTTGATAATTTTCCATCATGCTTTATCCTTACAATTGTTTTTAAAGAATCCCTCGCACAGGAGCTGGAAATGGAGCGCAAAACACGTGCAGCGAATGCTGAGCGCGATGTGAAAAGTCCTTTGTCGGAGAGGCCGACGGCATATTACAAGAACTCGGTGCTCTTTGGAAGTGCCAACTAAGCTTCTAATGCGGTCAGCTTTTGCCAAAGGCGACAAGGATATTTGATCTCAAAGTGCAATCCAGGTGGCGGCATTGAGAAGTGCGCGTCTTGTGAGCGCGGCCGGACCAAAATGCAGAACTCCAACATTTTAGAGCAATCTTATGTATATACATATATATATATTTTAAGAATTTAAACCAGTTATGAATATTGAGAATGTTCGTGCGAAAAGCGTTGGAACGGCTATTTGTAGATACTTTTAAATAGCGAAAATAAATTACTTCCGATACCAAGATATAAAGCATAGATATAACCCAGTTGAATGCTTTAGATTTATGGATAGCTACTAGCATTTTGTATATAGGCATGTAAAGGCTTTTAAAAGTAGTGCAGGGCTGCCTTTATTGGCTTCTACTAGTTGACATATTTAGCATTGAGAATCAAGCCACACATTTTATCATAGCTTCGAACTACAAAAGCTTAATATATAGTTTGTTATACGTACCTATGTATGTATAAATATTTTAAAAGGCGCTTTCTAGTGTTTTAAATAGGTATTAAAATATTGGTACTGGCGCGAGTAAGCTGGAGTTAATTTGTTTTAATTTATTTATTAGCTTAGAAACGCATTAAGCTATATTTAGCTATATTTTATAAAGTAAACACTTCAAGTATTTCACATGCTTACCCATTAAACCATATACAATTTAAAGTAATAATAATATATAAATTAATATAGATAATTAGACATAAATACACTCTTAATTGAAAAATGTGTTATAAACTCGACATTAAATATATATTTTAACGCTTCATATGCTATTATATATATACTAAAAATATAAACATTACATTAAATTTAGTCACAATAGTCACTAAACATAATATTTAAAAGATAATACTATACATTGAAACAATAGTGTTAACTAATTGTGCAACATTTGTCGCTCGCTGCAAAAATATACAAATTATTACAATAAATACCATTTAAATAATGCAGAAAAAATACAGAAAATCAGCAACCAGAGAAAAGCAACCCTAACAAAAAGTGAAGTTTAACAGTAATACATAATAAATTATTATTGCAAATGCATAAACGCACTATTTTGTTTTAATTGGAAGGCAGTCAACTGGTTTCGACTGTCGCAGTTGGCTTTAACTTTGATGTTTTATTTATGTGGGGCACCATCTAAAAGAAGAAGGGGCTTTTAGGTGCATGTTTTGAATTGCGTTTTAATTGGGTTCAGATTATTAAGCGACTTAGGAGCTTTATTTATTTAATACAAGTTTAGACAGTTATTAAAAACGTCTTCTGAAAAGGCATGCTGAAGATTAAATACCCTTAAAGTTGTGCTGTAGATGTGGTGCTCATAGTAGTCAGCAAGGAAAATATAAAAGATACTAAAAACAATAAATACTGTAGATCGCTAACTTATTATTTTAAGAAAATAACACTACATTCCACACGTACCAATGGAGACTCTTCAAAGTTCTTCAAGTTGTTATTATTGTTAAATCCGCATCTCACTATTTAACTGCTTCTGTATACTTACCTTCTCAGTCTACCCTTGTTACCTTTTTGCCAAGGCCATAAAATCATCAGCCATTCTAGCCAAATCCGTTCCTAGAATGCGCTTGACAGAAGCATTTTTCAACAAATGCCTGCAATGACAATGGCTCCGGCATACAGAAATTGAGCTACGGTTGATAAATAAAAATCTGCTGATTCAAGAACTACATTATATTTCATTCATTTCATTCACTCATCATATGTACCATGAACCGGACCTTACAGGGGATTATTTGAATAAAAAATGCCGTACCTAAGCCACATTCACATTCCAAAACAGACTATTTTTTTTCTTACTTGAAAGTTTTATTTCAAAATTCGTAGCAATAAATAAATTGAATATTATTATGGGTTCACAGCTTTGGGAAACCAGGTTCGCGAACCGAACATTAGACCGAGGCATTGGTTTAAACCATGAACCGAGGCGGTGTTTGTTGGATAAAAATAGTATTAAATACCAAAATAGATGTTCTTTGAAACAAATTGCACAGTTGGCAGTTGGATTCATGCTGGTATCAGAATCAAAAATTGTTTATTGATTGCAATGCCAAGCACATAGAAGCACGGGTCTTGACTTGTAAATCCCAAAGGCAAACAGTTGTACGGAATCATTAACAGCCGAAGCAATAAGATGGATTGTGTATCGTTGAGTATGCCTACATACTGAAGCAGCAGATACACGGCAGCATCCAGACTTAATCAATTTTGCAATCTCTACGTAACCAGGATATTGCTAAATCACTGTCATATCTGTAATCCTGTGTTATTTAATTTTCCATTTCACCCCCAAGTCATTGGGTAGAAGACGATACCACATTCCTGCATATTAAGGCACTTGTACTAGCGAACGTTTGAGTGCCCCAATTGAGATGGAGCAAAAAGAGAAAATTCAGTCTAATTTTTAAATAAATCTAGCTTATCTTACCACAGAACCACTGAAATATCAGACTGAATAAGTCTTAAGGGTAGTCTAAAAACAAATTAAAACCATACTACTTCCTGGTTATGGTATGTATATTTAAATACACAAGTTTTTCTAAACTAGCAAACTGTGCTGGGCTCAATATTTGATAGTAAAAGTATGGAGACTGAAAATCTCCTTCTGTACGTTACATATTTTAAAACAAATTGAGCATAAAATTCATATTGAGATACTTTACGTGAACATGTACCAAAATTGTTGACCATAGCCTAAAGGTTACCAGGATGCTTACGGCAAAGTCTCAAAAAATACAAACCGATATTATCTTTGTCTATTTCAGAGAAGGGGAAAGTTGTCGATATTTTAAAAACAAAACTTAGTCTGCGCCTTTCAAATGAGAAACTTCATTCATTTAATGTTCTTATTTTAAATAGTCTATTAGATCTGCCCTTTCATACATCGATCAGATTGACTCGACCGTTGACGCTGATCAAGAATGGATAAATCTTGATGATGTATATATATAAATAAAGCCTCGCTATGTTTTTAGTTTTGGTAAAAACCATCAATTTAAAACTGCATTAGGAATGATCAATCGAAAATGGAGTTATTTTTCAATAAATGAATGAGTTGAAATGTAGGCATAAAGAGGGCGCGCTTGCTAACAACATACTTTCTAGTTACATTGGGTGCGGTATTGAAAATACTTAAAGCTCTGATCATAATGTGTCCTCTGCACTTTAAGCAAAAAATAGAGAAAACGTTTGAATTACGCTGGCAAATTTTAATTTAGAGTTTAATTAAATGCAGCCGCACAAAACGAGCGTGTTCGATCAACCGTGGCAGAAAGATAAACCAACATTAACTGCGTGGCACGTTTATACAGACGGACAAATCGGCAAACGATCTCACGGTTAGAGGATCAGACTGAACAGTTATCGATCCAAAAATGCTTTGCTTGATGATTTATGCGTCTGGCGTGGCTTAAGGGATCAGCCAAATCGCAAGCGTAAGTTTCACTGAATGCCAGATTTGCGCAGAGAAAAAACGAACCAAAGGAGCACAACAAAAACAAAACTACGTATTGTAATTATACTTATTGGTAAATTATATTTAATTTACAGTTAAACGATCACGTATGCGCGCCAAATGCTCCGATATACAAAATATTATCAGCCCCAAAAATACCTTTTGCTTGACCTCAATTATCGATTTAACTTTATTATTGGTTTAGATTTGGACTCTTTGATTTGGCACGGTCGTGGTCCGGACGTATCGTGTCGATCACCATGCAAAAAGTTCAAATTAAATGGAATGCTTTTGATTATCGGGATTGATGTTATGAACGGCGACAGTGTGATACTTGGGGCACATGTCGCTGGCATTTGGGGGCAGGTCGCTCAGTTCTCGTTAATTTCTCTTGGGCAACGTGCAACGTTTAGCTAATTGCGGGTTTCTCGTCGCTTGTCAGTCCCTCAAATATTTTGGCAATCATATTTAGTTTTTATTTCATTTCCCTTTCAGTTCTTTATCTCGCTTTGACTTAGCCGTCCTCTAACTGTGGTGTTGTGAAGTATTTTAATGTGAAATCGGCAAGCAATAAAGAAATGTACTCTGAAAAGTAATGACAATATTAGATACATACATATATTGTAGAAGTATTGTAAAGAGGGAACAATAAGATAAAATACACTGAAGCTATTTGGCTTATTATATAGGTTCTTTAGATATATGCTATGGTTGAGCATATGGATACATTTGGATACATTTATATTTCGAAAGACAAAAATGCTATTTATACTAATGCCCGATTTTTTATTTTGTTAACTTTTTGCTAAAGCAATCCAATATTTACAGGATTCTTATTAAACTTTGTTAAAAGCATTTAGAATATACAGATATAGACACGGAAAATCAATTTTTGACATACTGTCCCCACAGGAGCCAAGCGATATGAGAGTCCGATATTGATAGCATATGCTTATATTTTAGAAGTATGGTAAAGCTTGTGAATGGTTATTTAATTTAAGATATATTTTAGAATAGAGTCGTTTTTCATTAAGGTACTTTATTTTTGCTTTATCGTTTCTTAGGAAGTAATTTAAATTAAGGGTAGGAGTTAGTAAGGGTAAGGAGTTAGTTATTATACTTTTGACATATCAGCAAAGTTTTATCAGCTATTAAATCTTATACTCTGTTCGGAAATAAAGTTTTTGTGCAGCGCTTAGAAATATTAATATGTTTATAGCTTAAATATTTCTGTTTAAAATTCTATTCTAATTTTATTGTAGCCACGCATTGATTGAGATGCTGTTAAGTTGTATGTGTTGCTTTAGACCTAACTTGTGAGGACTCGTTTTTTGTTTTTTTTCCCCAACTTCATTGTACCACTCTTACCCAACCCCCCGTCCTCAAAATATACTGACCCACGGCCCAAACATGAACCTGATCAAAGCCGCTTATTGCACCCACACACACACTGAAAGCGAAATAAAATGCAGAAAATTGAGAAATGCACCGGCCTGTAAAAGACTTTTAAGCCCAATACAAATACGCCTAAGCCTTAAGCAATTAAAAAGGTAATCCGAAATTGGTTAGGGATTGCTTAGAGACAATTAAAAAGAGAATTTTTTATAATGCATCTGCGATTGCATTTTGTATTTGTGCACCTTACGCGCTCCTATTGCAATTGGGATAATTTATATCAGTACATTCGATCGAGCGATTTGCCTCGTGTGAGCATCTAAGTTTGTGTTAGTCCAGGAACTTTTTTTGGCTTGCACAAGAGGCGTGTAGCCTCATCATCGTTATGAAAGAAAGGTTGAATACCTTGCAGTGAGGACTTTACGACTTTTTGTGAAACTTGTCCATCATAGTGATTACACATTTTTATTTTTAAAATTTTATTATTAACAGTGTATTATAGAACTATAAACTATCAATCTAACATTTCTAAAAGCAGCTATGACAATATTAAATTCAGCTAAGACAATATTGCATTCACACATAACAACTCAACTTATTTCTTGAATATTTCATAGCATAATTCCATTAAAAAATGTGAAGTTTTTTTCAACATTTTTGGAATTTGTATCAAATATAAAATTTAGTTCAGTTGAAAATTAAATACTTAAATTCATTGTAAGCCGATTCTTTGAAGAGTACATGGTTTTTTTTTTAACATTCCATAATATATAATTCAAGTGTTTTAATTAACAAGGTAACATATGTGTACAGTTTTAGCGGATGTTAAAAGTGGAAAGATATTTTTCTTATGTTATATATTTTTCTTATGTTCAAGATATGGTTACATCCTATCTTTTAAATATCACTGACTAATGTTACCTAGCTAATATATCACAAGGTATCAACGCAATTCGAGCGGTTTTGATGTTTTTTTTTTAAGTTGCATTCTTTAACTAGTCTCATGTGGAAGGGTATAGCAGCTTCGTTGAATTAAAGCCTTAAAAAATTCATTCGAATTCTGTTTACAGTTCGCGTGTTGTGCATCAATTGCCAAACAGTGCTGCGTCGCGTTGCCAACTAATTCGATTTGTTTAAGGCATTGACTACAAAAAGGATCGAAGAACGTGCACTTTTATACTCAGTTCACGAAGTGAAAAGGGTATATTGGCTTTGTGCAAAGGCCCATCTTGATGACCGTACGACTGCCAGCTATGGAATTGTAAATGGACTACATACTCGTGGACATCCGCCATTCAAAGCATTCAAATTGCTTGGCCACGCCCACTGAGAAAGATATAAGACGCAAATACTTATACAAATTAAAAAATCGTCATTACATAAAGCCACAGCTTGAAGTCAGGTAGCAATAATCAATCTTCTCAACTGATTTAATCGGCAGTTACACTGTGGAGCAAGTATTGCACAGTCGGTTACACCCGACGGGAAAGTTCTTACTTGATTTCTTATAGTATGGTTTGGTACGGTCCCAAGCAAACATATGTTGCATTAATTGTTCGTGTTTCTGAAAAGCAACTCGTGTTCAATGAGTTTTATTGCTGCTCAACATACAAACAACAACTGCAGCAACAAAAGCGAGAGGAGGAGAATCACGAAACAAATGAAAAGAAAAATTGCACACAAAACATTTTTCATTACGTGATTTCCAAGCATGCCACGCAGCAGAGTTGTAAGAGGAGGATAGATACTCGGAGCGTCATAAGTGGCGACAGCCGGCAAGCATCATGTACATAACTACTACAACAACAACAACAAGAGGCTTATTTAGGGTCGTCGCCAAGCCATAAGGATCGACATCACCTCGTCTGCATTCCCACACGCGATTGGAATCGCAGTTGCCTATCGCCGTGCAGCTTCAACCTACCGAGTGCCCACAGATACAAAAGTATCTATGAGCTGCACATGGCCGCAATCGCGAATGGCGAAGCGCGACTCAATTACAATTTATTAAAAGAAGCGCAACTGATTTATAAGCAACGTCCAGAAAAAAAGCCCTTTTCGGCCAATGTTTACGTGTCTGGCCATTGACGTTTTGTTGCTTGGTTGGTTGTTTTTCTTCTTTTTTTTTTTAGTTATGGTTGCGATTTATTTATGTGAAAATCACAGGCAACAGAAAGATAAGCTTTAAAATTAGCTTTACGAATACTTGGCGTCGGGTGCTGGTGGTGACAGTTGCTTGTCAGCAAGAAGTGCATTTATACTAAGTATGATAGATGGATCCGGAGCTGAGGCACACAATCCATTTAAGAACTTTTCCTGATAATGACACTGATAATAGCACGTATGTCGAAGGGCCTCCAGAAACATAGACTTTAACGAGATAAGCGACATTTTTAGTGATCGGCAAAAGCCTCAAGGTTTGATTAGTGATATCACTTCTTTCGATATGCTTTCTGTTTAAAAAACTTAAAGGATACTTACAGATTTTTTTGTTTATTTCAAAAAAGAGTATACATATGTATATACCCCCCTGACAGACGCATTCCCATTTTATTGTGTCCTCGAAGTAAACTGATCGTAAGCAAAAAATTGTCATTTGACAAATAAGACTGTGCGAATTATAAGAGCACATATATGGTGAGAATATAAATACATGCCGCACAAGATTTACCTTTTTGCATTAATCCGACAGGTGCGGCTACTTTGCTGGCCAAGTTCTCTGTTCGAAAGCGATTTGATGAAGTAGCCCGTAGTCGGTACGAAATCCGCTCAGTACAACAAAAACCCGCTCACAATGTGCCACGTCACCTTTTGTTCGTAGTTTTCCCTTGTCGAATACACTCGCAAAAGAACAGAAAACAAAGAATTATAAAAAACATATTTTGTGTACATTATTTCATAAATCCTCGAGAAGCCAGGCGCTATAGTGGCTGCAGCGACCCCGATTCTATACGAAAGCGATTCTAATGCACTCAGGCGAACAAGTTCTTAAATGCGGTTGCCTCTTGTAATGGGTAAAAAAGGAACTAAGTACTTATAAATGTAGCAGCAACATGCAACTGGGTTTGGAATTAGGCTTACATATGTTGAGGGCGCGGAATTGCGGTTTGATTCCGTTGTGTTACTTGTGTGTGCCAGCCTTTGGCAAAGGTCCTTGCAGCTGACGTAACCCGAGGTAATGACAACAATCTGCGCATAACATGACCAAAGAACTAAGTTTGAGGTGGAGGAGACTGAGTCTGAGCAGCACCAGCAGCATGCCGGCTGGCAATTCAAGTGGAAGTGGAACTGCCGGCAGTAGTCCCCTTGTTCGTTCTGCCTGTGCCTGTACAGGACATCTGATATTATATTGCTAATTCGATACTTTTATTTTGAGAAATGCGCCAGCAACCAACTGAAGGACTCTTCTTGTCTTTTGTTTTCTTCATTTTTTACTTGCTTTTTGCATATTTTTTCCTAACTGCCAGTCGAAGTTTTCTTATAGAGTAACCACTGATTATCATAATTTTCTGAAAAATAATCATAAATTGTGTGTGAATGCAATTCGATCCGTTATTTATAAGTATTATTATCTTTTGTTCTTTCGAGCCTTCTCTGGTGTCTGCGGGCTGTTCATACCCGAAAGATACTCATTCGCCGCACTCCGCACTCTTGGTCTTTTAATATATTACCGTTATGTGACCAGACCACACATTATGTAAATTTTTTTATTCCTTATTTTTTTTGCATTTGCTGAGCAGATTCTGTGATTTACACATTCTGTCTGGGCACAGGTGACAACAGCTGCAGCAGCTATTGGTAACAGTTTCTTAGCGCTGGATTGGTGCTGAGTTCGTGAGGTCCCCGCAAATACCTTTGTTTCCCTTCGTTTAACTCATTCACCTTTTCGTCTTTTCCAGATGATATGCTTCTCAAGCCAACCAGGCCGCAAATTGTGCCCGTTTTTTGTTTCCGTGTGCGCCTTTGCCATTTTCTTAGATACATAGATGCCATGTTTAATTTTACCACACAAAATCCATATCCTTTCCCTTCTCGGAAAGCCCCTTAGTTGTGTGCAAGGCGCCTCAGAGCCAAAAAAAAAGAAATCCTAAATTTCTTATGGGATATTTAAATTATGCTTATACCCTGTTCCCATTAAAGATGAGTGAGAAATGGTAAAATGCAAATGTGTCTAGCAGACAGAATGAAGCATATTTATTTCCATAAAGTTAATTGATTAGGCGGAGGAGCTAATTCTGTTTGTCCCGCTAGAGAACGCAAATTCTAATGAAATCTCCAAGTTATCGATAAATATCGTTTTGAACACTCAGTGAACAGCAGTAGTTATTATATTCCGTGAATTTCCCGTTGTCTCGGAAGCATACCACTTAGGTGCCTCCATGCTAAAGCTGTTTTGTAATTGATGTTTGTACCGGTTTGTCGGAGCTGTGTGCAGGGTATCTCCTAGTCAGACGCTCTCGACTAGTGAACTTTTATTTCTTCTAGCTGTCTTTTGTTCCTCTTCCAATTCCTGCTACTTGCAATGGCATTGTGCCTTAAACAATGTCTGTACACGTATACGTATATACATATGTATATATAAAATTTATGTATTTATTATACTTACGTATATAATATTGCGAGGGGAAAGTGTATAAGAATGAAAACTCTGCATGTATATATACAGGGTGATGTGGCAAACTAATTCTGAATCTAAGTACAAAAAATTATATTAAGCTAAAAAAAGTTAGGTTATGTCATTATATAGAATAGTTTAACAAATTCAAATCTCTTATTCCTGTTAGACAACAGAATTAAATATAACAAGATTTGTATTTCTTTCTAAAATTGAACTGTGTTTCTTAGCAATCGCCATTGAAGTAAATATTGAGGCCTTTATTGGTTTACTTACTGTAACTTATACCAACATTAAAGATATCAAAAATCGATGCGACTGTATAAAAGATGCCTTGCCACTTATACAGAAAGAGCTTGCATATACCCACTCAGAGCCACGTTCACACAACAGTTGCCAGTTAGTTAGTTCTTGTTTGAGTAAAATAAACGCCATATTGTAGACATTGTTAAGGTTTTTGAAAATTTTATAATTAATTTTCTGGTTAACATGTTTTTCATATGTGTAAATATGCGCAAAATCCATACAATAAACGACCTTCCCTCTCTGCCGCTCCATGTATGCTTGTCATAGTTGTTATTGTAGCTTTTGCTGCTTCGCAAAGTTCAGGATGTGTGTTTACAAAGAAAAGCCTTTTGTACAAGTATCAGATTCCTGTTCTGATTAAAAAAGAACTCGGCGAAAGGCAGTGGGCGAGGGGTTGTGTGCTGTGCACAGTGAACCCTCATCCTAGACGTTTTCCTTGCAAGCATGTGAGTTACGAATATTTATTAAAAATTTAGGCATTGTAAATGATTGTCTGCTTATTCCCTGCATTTATGCGAAGTCCTCCATCCTCCATCCTCTATCCTTCATCCAAACGTACGTCTTGCGGCGCCATGACTGGATGATTTAGCGCCGCGATATTAAACATTAAGGCATTAAAGTCTTTACCATCGCCGACAGCAACAATAGGAAACACATAGATTCTGTATAGGCCTCGGAACATTATGTTGTTTTTAACGTCATTTACTTCAATTCAATTTGAAATCAAACTCTTTTCGGCCGGCGTGTCTGATTTAGCTGCTGTTAGAACCGCTGCCCCTGGCTGGGGAATTGGGAGATTGAGACTGACTGACATGACCATGTCGATAGGAAGCAAAAGTGTCGCGTCATGCTGCTGCTTTCAGTGACTACATCAGATGGCAAAGTCGTCGAAGATGCTTTGGTTTTTTATTACTTATGCATCGACTTCTTCGTACAACACTCCTAACTCAGCTTATTCCTTTGCCATTCATTTGGTTGTCGCTGTGTATCCTTTTTTATTATTGATTCAGTTTTCTGTTTTTTTTTTCGGCCGTCATGCCAGGCGATCCATCTTAATTCCTAAAACATTCGTCATCAGTTTCGAAAATGCTATTGTGCAAGTCGATTTTTTGGTCGAGTTTTTTATTGTTTGTGCGCTTTAATTTGTCAGCGCAAACGTGTTGCATAGAACTGAGCGCGTAGGCAGCTGAACATATGAGCTGATCGATGACAGCACTATTTGCCAGGACATACAGTGGTACATGATGGATGGTGTGGTTTTCCTCTTTGGGGTGGTATGACGGGATTTCTATTTAATTTAAATTGAAAGTGTGCTGCACTTAAAAAAATGAAAGAACATGTTCATTTCAAACTTTTTTCTTTTTGGCATATTTAAGTAATTGATGCCATTTGCTAAACGTTAAGTTTTTTGTTTCCTATATTCCTTCCTGTAAGAGTACAACGCTAAAAACAGTTCACACATATTCTAAAACACCTACAATGGAATGGGATTGTCTATTTATTAATATGCAAAAAAAAAAGGATAGTTTAGGTTTGGACAAACGGACTATAAACATTCAAGTCATTTACGACTGGTTTTCCCATTCGACATGCGTTGTAAAATGTGGACAAACGACATAACAGCTGAATTTTAGTTATATGACATCCCTTTCTACTTTTTCTACTTTTTGATAAACTAATGTTTATAATTCTTTTTTGGTGTCTATTAACATCGACATAAGACATATATAGCTATATTCATACACACATGCAACATCGCGTTTACCATCACTGGACACCATCTCCAACACTAATGCTCTCTATTGCTTAGGCAATAGACCCGCATCCTTATCTAAGTCTTCACACGCCAGACGCAAGGAGAGCTCGTAATTCGTTTTTTGGGTAACCCCAAGAAATTAATATGCAACCCTTTTGCGATGTTAAAAGCGGGAATGTCAAACGCGATTTAGTGATACGTCATCGTGATTTGGCAAATTTGACAGCTGATAACAGCCATAGAAGTGTAGGAAAAGCGGCAGAGGGTTTGGCAGAGGCAGCCCTTTGGTTAATTTTTGCATACATTATCCAAAATATATACAATGTTTGTTTGATTTAACTCATTCATTTATTCAATGGATTGCTTTCTAACAGTAGCCGAGATTACAGGGATGATATGCAAGAATTTCAGCAGCCATAACAACCTACAACCTCAGAATCTACAACAACAGCAATTACAACACTTTGGCTTAAACACAAACTCGCATCGCTTCTTGCGTGTCACGTGCAGATTTCTCATGTAGTCGCAAATCGAACTGCCAAATTGTTGTTGATATGATGTGCGTGTTTAACAGTTGTACAAATTGAATGCAAAGGACCAGTTCTGGTCGTCTGTCATCTGTACAGAAAATAACAAAAATTGAATTATCAGTGGTTAGTGTATCAGGCTTAATTCGTTTTGGCGCTGTACGCGTGCGCACGCAATTCTGCAGAGTACTCTAAATCCCGTGCCCTCTAGCCACGAAGACCCCACGCGGGGGCTTGAACACAAGCGGCTGACATAATCGTGAAATATGGGCACGCATTATTTCTATATGTCTTGTCAGTTGTTTGCTTTACCTAAAAACAACTTTGCCGTCGAACAGTATTCATTTAGAGACAGTTAGAACCTGTGAGACAGTTCTTTTTTACTGGCGCCAAATGACAAAAATACCTATTAAAAGGGCCAGCGGCTGAGTTTCACCAATTTTAAGTGAATACATGCTCTGTACTACAAAATATAAGAAAGCAAGCGTGAGTAAGCCGGGTGGCCTACTGAAAAAATTATACAAACATAGGTATTGGTTAGTATATTTTAACTTCGTTAACTTATTAAATAGTAGCTTATTTATACTTCTGAAAGTATCATCTTCCTTCGATGGGTTAAAAGAAGTTTTTGACCAAAAAATGATTCGTTTGTAAAGTCAACCTTTTTTGATGATTTTTTGGTACGTCATGGCCAAATAGTGACTGATATTGGAATTTTATACCATTTTGGACTCGTAAGGATGAGTACTATCGATTGGCATCAAAAAAATGAAAATCTAAATTTTGGCCCAAATCGGTCAAATGGCAAGGGGTTACATCACGTTTTTTCCCAAAAACGGGGTCGGTTCGAAAATCGGAACTTTTTTGATGCATTTCTTTCAATATTTCGGGTACATAACGTCTGATTTTGAAATTTTATACCTTTTTGAATTCGTACGGATCCCTACTATCAATTGGCTATCATACAAGTTAAAAATCGATGGGTTAAAAAAAGGTGTGGACCAAAAAACGATTCGTTTATTAAGAAAACCTTTCTTGATGATTTTTTGGAATATCTCGGCCAAATAATGTCAGATTCTGGAATTTTATACCATTTTGGACTCGTAAGGATCAGTACTATTGATTGGCATCAAAAAAGTGAAAATCTAAATTTTGGCCCAAATCGGTCAAATGGCAAGGGGTTACATCACGTTTTTTCTCAAAAACGGGGTCGGTTCGAAAATCGGACCTTTTTTGATAATTTTTTTTTTATATCACGGGTAAATAAAGTCTGATTTTGAAGTTTTATACCTTTTTGAATTCGTACGGATCCCTACTATCAAGTGGCATTCATACAAGTTAAAAATCGATGGGTGTAAAAAAGGTGTGGACCAAAAAACGATTCGTTTATTAAGAAAACCTTTCTTGATGATTTTTTGGAATATCTCGGCCAAATAATGTCAGATTCTGGAATTTTATACCATTTTGGACTCGTAAGGATCAGTACTATCGATTGGCATCAAACAAGTGAAAATCTAAATTTTGGCCCAAATCGGTCAAATGGCAAGGGGTTACATCACGTTTTTTCTCAAAAACGGGGTCGGTTCGAAAATCGGAACTTTTTTGATGCATTTCTTTCAATATTTCGGGTACATAACGTCTGATTTTGAAATTTTATACCTTTTTGAATTCGTACGGATCCCTACTATCAATTGGCTATCATACAAGTTAAAAATCGATGGGTTAAAAAAAGGTGTGGACCAAAAAACGATTCGTTTATTAAGAAAACCTTTCTTGATGATTTTTTGGAATATCTCGGCCAAATAATGTCAGATTCTGGAATTTTATACCATTTTGGACTCGTAAGGATCAGTACTATTGATTGGTATCAAAAAAGTGAAAATCTAAATTTTGGCCCAAATCGGTCAAATGGCAAGGGGTTACATCACGTTTTTTCTCAAAAACGGGGTCGGTTCGAAAATCGGACCTTTTTTGATAATTTTTTTTTTATATCACGGGTAAATAAAGTCTGATTTTGAAGTTTTATACCTTTTTGAATTCGTACGGATCCCTTCTATCAAGTGGCATTCATACAAGTTAAAAATCGATGGGTTAAAAAAAGGTGTGGACCAAAAAACGATTCGTTTATTAAGAAAACCTTTCTTGATGATTTTTTGGAATATCTCGGCCAAATAATGTCAGATTGTGGAATTTTATACCATTTTAGACTCGTAAGGATCAGTACTATCGATTGGCATCAAACAAGTGAAAATCTAAATTTTGGCCCTAATCGGTCAAATGGCAAGGGGTTACATCACGTTTTTTCTCAAAAACGGGGTCGGTTCGAAAATCGGAACTTTTTTGATGCATTTTTTTCAATATTTCGGGTACATAACGTCTGATTTTGAAATTTTATACCTTCTTGAATTCGTACGGATCCCTACTATCAATTGGCTTTCATACAAGTTAAAAATCGATGGGTTAAAAAAAGGTGTGGACCAAAAAACGATTCGTTTATTAAGAAAACCTTTCTTGATGATTTTTTGGAATATCTCGGCCAAATAATGTCAGATTCTGGAATTTTATACCATTTTGGACTCGTAAGGATCAGTACTATCGATTGGCATCAAACAAGTGAAAATCTAAATTTTGGCCCAAATCGGTCAAATGGCAAGGGGTTACATCACGTTTTTTCTCAAAAACGGGGTCGGTTCGAAAATCGGAACTTTTTTGATGCATTTTTTTCAATATTTCGGGTACATAACGTCTGATTTTGAAATTTTATATCTTTTTGAATTCGTACAGATCCCTACTATCAATTGGCATTCATACAAGTTAAAAATCGATGGGTTAAAAAAAGGTGTGGACCAAAAAACGATTCGTTTATTAAGAAAACCTTTCTTGATGATTTTTTGGAATATCTCGGCCAAATAATGTCAGATTCTGGAATTTTATACCATTTTGGACTCGTAAGGATCAGTACTATCGATTGGCATCAAACAAGTGAAAATCTAAATTTTGGCCCAAATCGGTCAAATGGCAAGGGGTTACATCACGTTTTTTCTCAAAAACGGGGTCGGTTCGAAAATCGGAACTTTTTTGATGCATTTTTTTCAATATTTCGGGTACATAACGTCTGATTTTGAAATTTTATATCTTTTTGAATTCGTACAGATCCCTACTATCAATTGGCATTCATACAAGTTAAAAATCGATGGGTGTAAAAAAGGTGTGGGCCAAAAAACGATTCGTTTATTAAGAAAACCTTTCTTGATGATTTTTTGGAATATCTCGGCCAAATAATGTCAGATTGTGGAATTTTATACCATTTTGGACTCGTAAGGATCAGTACTATCGATTGGCATCAAACAAGTTAAAATCTAAATTTTGGCCCAAATCGGTCAAATGGCAAGGGGTTACATCACGTTTTTTCTCAAAAACGGGGTCGGTTCGAAAATCGGAACTTTTTTGATAATTTTTTTTTTATATCACGGGTAAATAAAGTCTGATTTTGAAGTTTTATACCTTTTTGAATTCGTACGGATCCCTTCTATCAAGTGGCATTCATACAAGTTAAAAATCGATGGGTGTAAAAAAGGTGTGGACCAAAAAACGATTCGTTTATTAAGAAAACCTTTCTTGATGATTTTTTGGAATATCTCGGCCAAATAATGTCAGACTCTGGAACTTTATACCATTTTGGACTCGTAAGGATCAGTACTATCGATTGGCATCAAACAAGTGAAAATCTAAATTTTGGCCCAAATCGGTCAAATGGCAAGGGGTTACATCACGTTTTTTCTCAAAAACGGGGTCGGTTCGAAAATCGGAACTTTTTTGATGCATTTTTTTCAATATTTCGGGTACATAACGTCTGATTTTGAAATTTTATATCTTTTTGAATTCGTACAGATCCCTACTATCAATTGGCATTCATACAAGTTAAAAATCGATGGGTGTAAAAAAGGTGTGGGCCAAAAAACGATTCGTTTATTAAGAAAACCTTTCTTGATGATTTTTTGGAATATCTCGGCCAAATAATGTCAGATTGTGGAATTTTATACCATTTTGGACTCGTAAGGATCAGTACTATCGATTGGCATCAAACAAGTGAAAATCTAAATTTTGGCCCAAATCGGTCAAATGGCAAGGGGTTACATCACGTTTTTTCTCAAAAACGGGGTCGGTTCGAAAATCGGAACTTTTTTGATAATTTTTTTTTTATATCACGGGTAAATAAAGTCTGATTTTTAAGTTTTATACCTTTTTGAATTCGTACGGATCCCTTCTATCAAGTGGCATTCATACAAGTTAAAAATCGATGGGTTAAAAAAAGGTGTGGACCAAAAAACGATTCGTTTATTAAGAAAACCTTTCTTGATGATTTTTTGGAATATCTCGGCCAAATAATGTCAGACTCTGGAATTTTATACCATTTTGGACTCGTAAGGATCAGTACTATCGATTGGCATCAAACAAGTGAAAATCTAAATTTTGGCCCAAATCGGTCAAATGGCAAGGGGTTACATCACGTTTTTTCTCAAAAACGGGGTCGGTTCGAAAATCGGAACTTTTTTGATGCATTTTTTTCAATATTTCGGGTACATAACGTCTGATTTTGAAATTTTATATCTTTTTGAATTCGTACAGATCCCTACTATCAATTGGCATTCATACAAGTTAAAAATCGATGGGTGTAAAAAAGGTGTGGGCCAAAAAACGATTCGTTTATTAAGAAAACCTTTCTTGATGATTTTTTGGAATATCTCGGCCAAATAATGTCAGATTGTGGAATTTTATACCATTTTAGACTCGTAAGGATCAGTACTATCGATTGGCATCAAACAAGTGAAAATCTAAATTTTGGCCCAAATCGGTCAAATGGCAAGGGGTTACATCACGTTTTTTCTCAAAAACGGGGTCGGTTCGAAAATCAGAACTTTTTTGATGCATTTTTTTCTATATTTCGGGTACATAACGTCTGATTTTGAAATTTTATACCTTTTTGAATTCGTACAGATCCCTACTATCAATTGGCATTTATACAAGTTAAAAATCGATGGGTTAAAAAAAGGTGTGGACCAAAAAACGATTCGTTTATTAAGAAAACCATTCTTGATGATTTTTTGGAATATCTCGGCCAAATTATGTCAGATTCTGGAATTTTATACCATTTTGGACTAGTAAGGATCATTACTATTGATTGGCATCAAAAAAGTGAAAATCTAAATTTTGGCCCAAATCGGTCAAATGGCAAGGGGTTACATCACGTTTTTTCTCAAAACGGGGTCGGTTCGAAAATCGGAACTTTTTTGATGCATTTCTTTCAATATTTCGGGTACATAACGTCTGATTGGAAATTTTATACCTTTTTGAATTCGTACGGATCCCTACTATCAATTGGCTATCATACAAGTTAAAAATCGATGGGTTAAAAAAAGGTGTGGACCAAAAAACGATTCGTTTATTAAGAAAACCTTTCTTGATGATTTTTTGGAATATCTCGGCCAAATAATGTCAGATTCTGGAATTTTATACCATTTTGGACTCGTAAGGATCAGTATTATTGATTGGCATCAAAAAAGTGAAAATCTAAATTTTGGCCCAAATCGGTCAAATGGCAAGGGGTTACATCACGTTTTTTCGGGTACATAAAGTCTGATTTTGAAATTTTATACCTTTTTGAATTCGTACAGATCCCTACTATCAAGTGGCATTCATACAAGTTAAAAATCGATGGGTGTAAAAAAGGTGTGGACCAAAAAACGATTCGTTTATTAAGAAAACCTTTCTTGATGATTTTTTGGAATATCTCGGCCAAATAATATCAGATTGTGGAATTTTATACCATTTTGGACTCGTAAGGATCAGTACTATCGATTGGCATCTAACAAGTGAAAATCTAAATTTTGGCCCAAATCGGTCAAATGGCAAGGGGTTACATCACGTTTTTTCTCAAAAACGGGGTCGGTTCGAAAATCGGACCTTTTTTGATGCATTTTTTTCAATATTTCGGGTACATAACGTCTGATTTTGAAATTTTATACCTTTTTGAATTCGTACAGATCCCTACTATCAATTGGCATTTATACAAGTTAAAAATCGATGGGTTAAAAAAAGGTGTGGACCAAAAAACGATTCGTTTATTAAGAAAACCATTCTTGATGATTTTTTGGAATATCTCGGCCAAATTATGTCAGATTCTGGAATTTTATACCATTTGGGACTAGTAAGGATCATTACTATTGATTGGCATCAAAAAAGTGAAAATCTAAATTTTGGCCCAAATTGGTCAAATGGCAAGGGGTTACATCACGTTTTTTCTCAAAAACGGGGTCGGTTCGAAAATCGGAACTTTTTTGATGCATTTTTTTCAATATTTCGGGTACATAACGTCTGATTTTGAAATTTTATATCTTTTTGAATTCGTACAGATCCCTACTATCAATTGGCATTCATACAAGTTAAAAATCGATGGGTGTAAAAAAGGTGTGGGCCAAAAAACGATTCGTTTATTAAGAAAACCTTTCTTGATGATTTTTTGGAATATCTCGGCCAAATAATGTCAGATTGTGGAATTTTATACCATTTTGGACTCGTAAGGATCAGTACTATCGATTGGCATCAAACAAGTGAAAATCTAAATTTTGGCCCAAATCGGTCAAATGGCAAGGGGTTACATCACGTTTTTTCTCAAAAACGGGGTCGGTTCGAAAATCGGAACTTTTTTGATAATTTTTTTTTTATATCACGGGTAAATAAAGTCTGATTTTGAAGTTTTATACCTTTTTGAATTCGTACGGATCCCTTCTATCAAGTGGCATTCATACAAGTTAAAAATCGATGGGTGTAAAAAAGGTGTGGACCAAAAAACGATTCGTTTATTAAGAAAACCTTTCTTGATGATTTTTTGGAATATCTCGGCCAAATAATGTCAGACTCTGGAACTTTATACCATTTTGGACTCGTAAGGATCAGTACTATCGATTGGCATCAAACAAGTGAAAATCTAAATTTTGGCCCAAATCGGTCAAATGGCAAGGGGTTACATCACGTTTTTTCTCAAAAACGGGGTCGGTTCGAAAATCGGAACTTTTTTGATAATTTTTTTTTTATATCACGGGTAAATAAAGTCTGATTTTGAAGTTTTATACCTTTTTGAATTCGTACGGATCCCTTCTATCAAGTGGCATTCATACAAGTTAAAAATCGATGGGTGTAAAAAAGGTGTGGACCAAAAAACGATTCGTTTATTAAGAAAACCTTTCTTGATGATTTTTTGGAATATCTCGGCCAAATAATGTCAGACTCTGGAACTTTATACCATTTTGGACTCGTAAGGATCAGTACTATCGATTGGCATCAAACAAGTGAAAATCTAAATTTTGGCCCAAATCGGTCAAATGGCAAGGGGTTACATCACGTTTTTTCTCAAAAACGGGGTCGGTTCGAAAATCAGAACTTTTTTGATGCATTTTTTTCTATATTTCGGGTACATAACGTCTGATTTTGAAATTTTATACCTTTTTGAATTCGTACAGATCCCTACTATCAATTGGCATTTATACAAGTTAAAAATCGATGGGTTAAAAAAAGGTGTGGACCAAAAAACGATTCGTTTATTAAGAAAACCTTTCTTGATGATTTTTTGGAATATCTCGGCCAAATAATGTCAGATTCTGGAATTTTATACCATTTTGGACTCGTAAGGATCAGTATTATTGATTGGCATCAAAAAAGTGAAAATCTAAATTTTGGCCCAAATCGGTCAAATGGCAAGGGGTTACATCACGTTTTTTCGGGTACATAAAGTCTGATTTTGAAATTTTATACCTTTTTGAATTCGTACAGATCCCTACTATCAAGTGGCATTCATACAAGTTAAAAATCGATGGGTGTAAAAAAGGTGTGGACCAAAAAACGATTCGTTTATTAAGAAAACCTTTCTTGATGATTTTTTGGAATATCTCGGCCAAATAATATCAGATTGTGGAATTTTATACCATTTTGGACTCGTAAGGATCAGTACTATCGATTGGCATCAAACAAGTGAAAATCTAAATTTTGGCCCAAATCGGTCAAATGGCAAGGGGTTACATCACGTTTTTTCTCAAAAACGGGGTCGGTTCGAAAATCGGAACTTTTTTGATGCATTTTTTTCAATATTTCGGGTACATAACGTCTGATTTTGAAATTTTATACCTTTTTGAATTCGTACAGATCCCTACTATCAATTGGCATTTATACAAGTTAAAAATCGATGGGTTAAAAAAAGGTGTGGACCAAAAAACGATTCGTTTATTAAGAAAACCATTCTTGATGATTTTTTGGAATATCTCGGCCAAATTATGTCAGATTCTGGAATTTTATACCATTTGGGACTAGTAAGGATCATTACTATTGATTGGCATCAAAAAAGTGAAAATCTAAATTTTGGCCCAAATCGGTCAAATGGCAAGGGGTTACATCACGTTTTTTCTCAAAAACGGGGTCGGTTCGAAAATCGGACCTTTTTTGATAATTTTTTTTTTATATCACGGGTAAATAAAGTCTGATTTTGAAGTTTTATACCTTTTTGAATTCGTACGGATCCCTTCTATCAAGTGGCATTCATACAAGTTAAAAATCGATGGGTGTAAAAAAGGTGTGGACCAAAAAACGATTCGTTTATTAAGAAAACCTTTCTTGATGATTTTTTGGAATATCTCGGCCAAATAATGTCAGATTGTGGAATTTTATACCATTTTAGACTCGTAAGGATCAGTACTATCGATTGGCATCAAACAAGTGAAAATCTAAATTTTGGCCCTAATCGGTCAAATGGCAAGGGGTTACATCACGTTTTTTCTCAAAAACGGGGTCGGTTCGAAAATCGGAACTTTTTTGATGCATTTTTGTCAATATTTCGGGTACATAACGTCTGATTTTGAAATTTTATACCTTCTTGAATTCGTACGGATCCCTACTATCAATTGGCTTTCATACAAGTTAAAAATCGATGGGTTAAAAAAAGGTGTGGACCAAAAAACGATTCGTTTATTAAGAAAACCTTTCTTGATGATTTTTTGGAATATCTCGGCCAAATAATGTCAGATTCTGGAATTTTATACCATTTTGGACTCGTAAGGATCAGTACTATCGATTGGCATCAAACAAGTGAAAATCTAAATTTTGGCCCAAATCGGTCAAATGGCAAGGGGTTACATCACGTTTTTTCTCAAAAACGGGGTCGGTTCGAAAATCGGAACTTTTTTGATGCATTTTTTTCAATATTTCGGGTACATAACGTCTGATTTTGAAATTTTATATCTTTTTGAATTCGTACAGATCCCTACTATCAATTGGCATTCATACAAGTTAAAAATCGATGGGTGTAAAAAAGGTGTGGGCCAAAAAACGATTCGTTTATTAAGAAAACCTTTCTTGATGATTTTTTGGAATATCTCGGCCAAATAATGTCAGATTGTGGAATTTTATACCATTTTGGACTCGTAAGGATCAGTACTATCGATTGGCATCAAACAAGTGAAAATCTAAATTTTGGCCCAAATCGGTCAAATGGCAAGGGGTTACATCACGTTTTTTCTCAAAAACGGGGTCGGTTCGAAAATCTGACCTTTTTTGATGCATTTTTTTCAATATTTCGGGTACATAACGTCTGATTTTGAAATTTTATACCTTCTTGAATTCGTACGGATCCCGACTATCAATTGGCTTTCATACAAGTTAAAAATCGATGGGTTAAAAAAAGGTGTGGACCAAAAAACGATTCGTTTATTAAGAAAACCTTTCTTGATGATTTTTTGGAATATCTCGGCCAAATAATGTCAGATTGTGGAATTTTATACCATTTTGGACTCGTAAGGATCAGTACTATCGATTGGCATCAAACAAGTGAAAATCTAAATTTTGGCCCAAATCGGTCAAATGGCAAGGGGTTACATCACGTTTTTTCTCAAAAACGGGGTCGGTTCGAAAATCGGAACTTTTTTGATGCATTTTTTTCAATATTTCGGGTACATAACGTCTGATTTTGAAATTTTATACCTTTTTGAATTCGTACAGATCCCTACTATCAATTGGCATTTATACAAGTTAAAAATCGATGGGTTAAAAAAAGGTGTGGACCAAAAAACGATTCGTTTATTAAGAAAACCTTTCTTGATGATTTTTTGGAATATCTCGGCCAAATAATGTCAGACTCTGGAACTTTATACCATTTTGGACTCGTAAGGATCAGTACTATCGATTGGCATCAAACAAGTGAAAATCTAAATTTTGGCCCAAATCGGTCAAATGGCAAGGGGTTACATCACGTTTTTTCTCAAAAACGGGGTCGGTTCGAAAATCAGAACTTTTTTGATGCATTTTTTTCTATATTTGGGGTACATAACGTCTGATTTTGAAATTTTATACCTTTTTGAATTCGTACAGATCCCTACTATCAATTGGCATTTATACAAGTTAAAAATCGATGGGTTAAAAAAAGGTGTGGACCAAAAAACGATTCGTTTATTAAGAAAACCATTCTTGATGATTTTTTTGAATATCTCGGCCAAATTATGTCAGATTCTGGAATTTTATACCATTTTGGACTAGTAAGGATCATTACTATTGATTGGCATCAAAAAAGTGAAAATCTAAATTTTGGCCCAAATCGGTCAAATGGCAAGGGGTTACATCACGTTTTTTCTCAAAAACGGGGTCGGTTCGAAAATCGGACCTTTTTTGATAATTTTTTTTTATATCACGGGTAAATAAAGTCTGATTTTGAAGTTTTATACCTTTTTGAATTCGTACGGATCCCTTCTATCAAGTGGCATTCATACAAGTTAAAAATCGATGGGTGTAAAAAAGGTGTGGACCAAAAAACGATTCGTTTATTAAGAAAACCTTTCTTGATGATTTTTTGGAATATCTCGGCCAAATAATGTCAGATTGTGGAATTTTATACCATTTTGGACTCGTAAGGATCAGTACTATCGATTGGCATCAAACAAGTGAAAATCTAAATTTTGGCCCAAATCGGTCAAATGGCAAGGGGTTACATCACGTTTTTTCTCAAAAACGGGGTCGGTTCGAAAATCGGAACTTTTTTGATGCATTTTTTTCAATATTTCGGGTACATAACGTCTGATTTTGAAATTTTATACCTTTTTGAATTCGTACGGATCCCTACTATCAAGTGGCATTCATACAAGTTAAAAATCGATGGGTGTAAAAAAGGTGTGGACCAAAAAACGATTCGTTTATTAAGAAAACCTTTCTTGATGATTTTTTGGAATATCTCGGCCAAATAATGTCAGATTGTGGAATTTTATACCATTTTGGACTCGTAAGGATCAGTACTATCGATTGGCATCAAACAAGTGAAAATCTAAATTTTGGCCCAAATCGGTCAAATGGCAAGGGGTTACATCACGTTTTTTCTCAAAAACGGGGTCGGTTCGAAAATCGGAACTTTTTTGATGCATTTTTTTCAATATTTCGGGTACATAACGTCTGATTTTGAAATTTTATACCTTTTTGAATTCGTACAGATCCCTACTATCAATTGGCATTTATACAAGTTAAAAATCGATGGGTTAAAAAAAGGTGTGGACCAAAAAACGATTCGTTTATTAAGAAAACCATTCTTGATGATTTTTTGGAATATCTCGGCCAAATTATGTCAGATTCTGGAATTTTATACCATTTTGGACTCGTAAGGATCAGTACTATTGATTGGCATCAAAAAAGTGAAAATCTAAATTTTGGCCCAAATCGGTCAAATGGCAAGGGGTTACATCACGTTTTTTCTCAAAAACGGGGTCGGTTCGAAAATCGGACCTTTTTTGATAATTTTTTTTTTATATCACGGGTAAATAAAGTCTGATTTTGAAGTTTTATACCTTTTTGAATTCGTACGGATCCCTTCTATCAAGTGGCATTCATACAAGTTAAAAATCGATGGGTGTAAAAAAGGTGTGGACCAAAAAACGATTCGTTTATTAAGAAAACCTTTCTTGATGATTTTTTGGAATATCTCGGCCAAATAATGTCAGATTGTGGAATTTTATACCATTTTAGACTCGTAAGGATCAGTACTATCGATTGGCATCAAACAAGTGAAAATCTAAATTTTGGCCCTAATCGGTCAAATGGCAAGGGGTTACATCACGTTTTTTCTCAAAAACGGGGTCGGTTCGAAAATCGGAACTTTTTTGATGCATTTTTTTCAATATTTCGGGTACATAACGTCTGATTTTGAAATTTTATACCTTCTTGAATTCGTACGGATCCCTACTATCAATTGGCTTTCATACAAGTTAAAAATCGATGGGTTAAAAAAAGGTGTGGACCAAAAAACGATTCGTTTATTAAGAAAACCTTTCTTGATGATTTTTTGGAATATCTCGGCCAAATAATGTCAGATTCTGGAATTTTATACCATTTTGGACTCGTAAGGATCAGTACTATCGATTGGCATCAAACAAGTGAAAATCTAAATTTTGGCCCAAATCGGTCAAATGGCAAGGGGTTACATCACGTTTTTTCTCAAAAACGGGGTCGGTTCGAAAATCGGAACTTTTTTGATGCATTTTTTTCAATATTTCGGGTACATAACGTCTGATTTTGAAATTTTATATCTTTTTGAATTCGTACAGATCCCTACTATCAATTGGCATTCATACAAGTTAAAAATCGATGGGTGTAAAAAAGGTGTGGGCCAAAAAACGATTCGTTTATTAAGAAAACCTTTCTTGATGATTTTTTGGAATATCTCGGCCAAATAATGTCAGATTGTGGAATTTTATACCATTTTGGACTCGTAAGGATCAGTACTATCGATTGGCATCAAACAAGTGAAAATCTAAATTTTGGCCCAAATCGGTCAAATGGCAAGGGGTTACATCACGTTTTTTCTCAAAAACGGGGTCGGTTCGAAAATCGGACCTTTTTTGATAATTTTTTTTTTATATCACGGGTAAATAAAGTCTGATTTTGAAGTTTTATACCTTTTTGAATTCGTACGGATCCCTTCTATCAAGTGGCATTCATACAAGTTAAAAATCGATGGGTGTAAAAAAGGTGTGGACCAAAAAACGATTCGTTTATTAAGAAAACCTTTCTTGATGATTTTTTGGAATATCTCGGCCAAATAATGTCAGATTGTGGAATTTTATACCATTTTAGACTCGTAAGGATCAGTACTATCGATTGGCATCAAACAAGTGAAAATCTAAATTTTGGCCCTAATCGGTCAAATGGCAAGGGGTTACATCACGTTTTTTCTCAAAAACGGGGTCGGTTCGAAAATCGGAACTTTTTTGATGCATTTTTGTCAATATTTCGGGTACATAACGTCTGATTTTGAAATTTTATACCTTCTTGAATTCGTACGGATCCCTACTATCAATTGGCTTTCATACAAGTTAAAAATCGATGGGTTAAAAAAAGGTGTGGACCAAAAAACGATTCGTTTATTAAGAAAACCTTTCTTGATGATTTTTTGGAATATCTCGGCCAAATAATGTCAGATTCTGGAATTTTATACCATTTTGGACTCGTAAGGATCAGTACTATCGATTGGCATCAAACAAGTGAAAATCTAAATTTTGGCCCAAATCGGTCAAATGGCAAGGGGTTACATCACGTTTTTTCTCAAAAACGGGGTCGGTTCGAAAATCGGAACTTTTTTGATGCATTTTTTTCAATATTTCGGGTACATAACGTCTGATTTTGAAATTTTATATCTTTTTGAATTCGTACAGATCCCTACTATCAATTGGCATTCATACAAGTTAAAAATCGATGGGTGTAAAAAAGGTGTGGGCCAAAAAACGATTCGTTTATTAAGAAAACCTTTCTTGATGATTTTTTGGAATATCTCGGCCAAATAATGTCAGATTGTGGAATTTTATACCATTTTGGACTCGTAAGGATCAGTACTATCGATTGGCATCAAACAAGTGAAAATCTAAATTTTGGCCCAAATCGGTCAAATGGCAAGGGGTTACATCACGTTTTTTCTCAAAAACGGGGTCGGTTCGAAAATCGGACCTTTTTTGATGCATTTTTTTCAATATTTCGGGTACATAACGTCTGATTTTGAAATTTTATACCTTCTTGAATTCGTACGGATCCCGACTATCAATTGGCTTTCATACAAGTTAAAAATCGATGGGTTAAAAAAAGGTGTGGACCAAAAAACGATTCGTTTATTAAGAAAACCTTTCTTGATGATTTTTTGGAATATCTCGGCCAAATAATGTCAGATTGTGGAATTTTATACCATTTTGGACTCGTAAGGATCAGTACTATCGATTGGCATCAAACAAGTGAAAATCTAAATTTTGGCCCAAATCGGTCAAATGGCAAGGGGTTACATCACGTTTTTTCTCAAAAACGGGGTCGGTTCGAAAATCGGAACTTTTTTGATGCATTTTTTTCAATATTTCGGGTACATAACGTCTGATTTTGAAATTTTATACCTTTTTGAATTCGTACAGATCCCTACTATCAATTGGCATTTATACAAGTTAAAAATCGATGGGTTAAAAAAAGGTGTGGACCAAAAAACGATTCGTTTATTAAGAAAACCTTTCTTGATGATTTTTTGGAATATCTCGGCCAAATAATGTCAGATTCAGGAATTTTATACCATTTTGGACTCGTAAGGATCAGTACTATCGATTGGCATCAAAAAAATGAAAATCTAAATTTTGGCCCAAATCGGTCAAATGGCAAGGGGTTACATCACGTTTTTTCTCAAAAACGGGGTCGGTTCGAAAATCGGACCTTTTTTGATAATTTTTTTTTTATATCACGGGTAAATAAAGTCTGATTTTGAAGTTTTATACCTTTTTGAATTCGTACGGATCCCTTCTATCAAGTGGCATGCATACAAGCTAAAAATCGATGGGTGTAAAAAAGGTGTGGACCAAAAAACGATTCGTTCATTAAGAAAACCTTTCTTGATGATTTTTTGGAATATCTCGGCCAAATAATGTCAGATTGTGGAATTTTATACCATTTTAGACTCGTAAGGATCAGTACTATCGATTGGCATCAAACAAGTGAAAATCTAAATTTTGGCCCTAATCGGTCAAATGGCAAGGGGTTACATCACGTTTTTTCTCAAAAACGGGGTCGGTTCGAAAATCGGAACTTTTTTGATGCATTTTTTTCAATATTTCGGGTACATAACGTCTGATTTTGAAATTTTATACCTTCTTGAATTCGTACGGATCCCTACTATCAATTGGCTTTCATACAAGTTAAAAATCGATGGGTTAAAAAAAGGTGTGGACCAAAAAACGATTCGTTTATTAAGAAAACCTTTCTTGATGATTTTTTGGAATATCTCGGCCAAATAATGTCAGACTCTGGAATTTTATACCATTTTGGACTCGTAAGGATCAGTACTATCGATTGGCATCAAACAAGTGAAAATCTAAATTTTGGCCCAAATCGGTCAAATGGCAAGGGGTTACATCACGTTTTTTCTCAAAAACGGGGTCGGTTCGAAAATCGGAACTTTTTTGATAATTTTTTTTTTATATCACGGGTAAATAAAGTCTGATTTTGAAGTTTTATACCTTTTTGAATTCGTACGGATCCCTTCTATCAAGTGGCATTCATACAAGTTAAAAATCGATGGGTTAAAAAAAGGTGTGGACCAAAAAACGATTCGTTTATTAAGAAAACCTTTCTTGATGATTTTTTGGAATATCTCGGCCAAATAATGTCAGACTCTGGAATTTTATACCATTTTGGACTCGTAAGGATCAGTACTATCGATTGGCATCAAACAAGTGAAAATCTAAATGTTGGCCCAAATCGGTCAAATGGCAAGGGGTTACATCACGTTTTTTCTCAAAAACGGGGTCGGTTCGAAAATCGGAACTTTTGTGATGCATTTTTTTCAATATTTCGGGTACATAACGTCTGATTTTGAAATTTTATATCTTTTTGAATTCGTACAGATCCCTACTATCAATTGGCATTCATACAAGTTAAAAATCGATGGGTGTAAAAAAGGTGTGGGCCAAAAAACGATTCGTTTATTAAGAAAACCTTTCTTGATGATTTTTTGGAATATCTCGGCCAAATAATGTCAGATTCTGGAATTTTATACCATTTTGGACTCGTAAGGATCAGTACTATCGATTGGCATCAAACAAGTGAAAATCTAAATTTTGGCCCAAATCGGTCAAATGGCAAGGGGTTACATCACGTTTTTTCTCAAAAACGGGGTCGGTTCGAAAATCGGAACTTTTTTGATAATTTTTTTTTTATATCACGGGTAAATAAAGTCTGATTTTGAAGTTTTATACCTTTTTGAATTCGTACGGATCCCTTCTATCAAGTGGCATTCATACAAGTTAAAAATCGATGGGTGTAAAAAAGGTGTGGACCAAAAAACGATTCGTTTATTAAGAAAACCTTTCTTGATGATTTTTTGGAATATCTCGGCCAAATAATGTCAGATTCTGGAATTTTATACCATTTTGGACTCGTAAGGATCAGTACTATTGATTGGCATCAAAAAAGTGAAAATCTAAATTTTGGCCCAAATCGGTCAAATGGCAAGGGGTTACATCACGTTTTTTCTCAAAAACGGGGTCGGTTCGAAAATCGGACCTTTTTTGATAATTTTTTTTTTATATCACGGGTAAATAAAGTCTGATTTTGAAGTTTTATACCTTTTTGAATTCGTACGGATCCCTTCTATCAAGTGGCATGCATACAAGCTAAAAATCGATGGGTGTAAAAAAGGTGTGGACCAAAAAACGATTCGTTCATTAAGAAAACCTTTCTTGATGATTTTTTGGAATATCTCGGCCAAATAATGTCAGATTGTGGAATTTTATACCATTTTAGACTCGTAAGGATCAGTACTATCGATTGGCATCAAACAAGTGAAAATCTAAATTTTGGCCCAAATCGGTCAAATGGCAAGGGGTTAAATCACGTTTTTTCTCAAAAACGGGGTCGGTTCGAAAATCGGAACTTTTTTGATGCATTTTTTTCAATATTTCGGGTACATAACGTCTGATTTTGAAATTTTATACCTTCTTCAATTCGTACGGATCCCTACTATCAATTGGCTTTCATACAAGTTAAAAATCGATGGGTTAAAAAAAGGTGTGGACCAAAAAACGATTCGTTTATTAAGAAAACCTTTCTTGATGATTTTTTGGAATATCTCGGCCAAATAATGTCAGACTCTGGAATTTTATACCATTTTGGACTCGTAAGGATCAGTACTATCGATTGGCATCAAACAAGTGAAAATCTAAATTTTGGCCCAAATCGGTCAAATGGCAAGGGGTTACATCACGTTTTTTCTCAAAAACGGTGTCGGTTCGAAAATCGGAACTTTTTTGATGCATTTTTTTCAATATTTCGGGTACATAACGTCTGATTTTGAAATTTTATATCTCTTTGAATTCGTACAGATCCCTACTATCAATTGGCATTCATACAAGTTAAAAATCGATGGGTGTAAAAAAGGTGTGGGCCAAAAAACGATTCGTTTATTAAGAAAACCTTTCTTGATGATTTTTTGGAATATCTCGGCCAAATAATGTCAGATTGTGGAATTTTATACCATTTTGGACTCGTAAGGATCAGTACTATCGATTGGCATCAAACAAGTGAAAATCTAAATTTTGGCCCAAATCGGTCAAATGGCAAGGGGTTAAATCACGTTTTTTCTCAAAAACGGGGTCGGTTCGAAAATCGGAACTTTTTTGATAATTTTTTTTTTATATCACGGGTAAATAAAGTCTGATTTTGAAGTTTTATACCTTTTTGAATTCGTACGGATCCCTTCTATCAAGTGGCATTCATACAAGTTAAAAATCGATGGGTTAAAAAAAGGTGTGGACCAAAAAACGATTCGTTTATTAAGAAAACCTTTCTTGATGATTTTTTGGAATATCTCGGCCAAATAATGTCAGACTCTGGAATTTTATACCATTTTGGACTCGTAAGGATCAGTACTATCGATTGGCATCAAACAAGTGAAAATCTAAATGTTGGCCCAAATCGGTCAAATGGCAAGGGGTTACATCACGTTTTTTCTCAAAAACGGGGTCGGTTCGAAAATCGGAACTTTTGTGATGCATTTTTTTCAATATTTCGGGTACATAACGTCTGATTTTGAAATTTTATATCTTTTTGAATTCGTACAGATCCCTACTATCAATTGGCATTCATACAAGTTAAAAATCGATGGGTGTAAAAAAGGTGTGGGCCAAAAAACGATTCGTTTATTAAGAACACCTTTCTTGATGATTTTTTGGAATATCTCGGCCAAATAATGTCAGATTCTGGAATTTTATACCATTTTGGACTCGTAAGGATCAGTACTATCGATTGGCATCAAACAAGTGAAAATCTAAATTTTGGCCCAAATCGGTCAAATGGCAAGGGGTTACATCACGTTTTTTCTCAAAAACGGGGTCGGTTCGAAAATCGGAACTTTTTTGATAATTTTTTTTTTATATCACGGGTAAATAAAGTCTGATTTTGAAGTTTTATACCTTTTTGAATTCGTACGGATCCCTTCTATCAAGTGGCATTCATACAAGTTAAAAATCGATGGGTGTAAAAAAGGTGTGGACCAAAAAACGATTCGTTTATTAAGAAAACCTTTCTTGATGATTTTTTGGAATATCTCGGCCAAATAATGTCAGACTCTGGAACTTTATACCATTTTGGACTCGTAAGGATCAGTACTATCGATTGGCATCAAACAAGTGAAAATCTAAATTTTGGCCCAAATCGGTCAAATGGCAAGGGGTTACATCACGTTTTTTCTCAAAAACGGTGTCGGTTCGAAAATCGGAACTTTTTTGATAATTTTTTTTTTATATAACGGGTAAATAAAGTCTGATTTTGAAGTTTTATACCTTTTTGAATTCGTACGGATCCCTTCTATCAAGTGGCATTCATACAAGTTAAAAATCGATGGGTGTAAAAAAGGTGTGGACCAAAAAACGATTCGTTTATTAAGAAAACCTTTCTTGATGATTTTTTGGAATATCTCGGCCAAATAATGTCAGACTCTGGAACATTATACCATTTTGGACTCGTAAGGATCAGTACTATCGATTGGCATCAAACAAGTGAAAATCTAAATTTTGGCCCAAATCGGTCAAATGGCAAGGGGTTACATCACGTTTTTTCTCAAAAACGGGGTCGGTTCGAAAATCGGAACTTTTTTGATGCATTTTTTTCTATATTTCGGGTACATAACGTCTGATTTTGAAATTTTATACCTTTTTGAATTCGTACAGATCCCTACTATCAATTGGCATTTATACAAGTTAAAAATCGATGGGTGTAAAAAAGGTGTGGACCAAAAAACGATTCGTTTATTAAGAAAACCTTTCTTGATGATTTTTTGGAATATCTCGGCCAAATAATGTCAGATTGTGGAATTTTATACCATTTTGGACTCGTAAGGATCAGTACTATCGATTGGCATCAAACAAGTGAAAATCTAAATTTTGGCCCAAATCGGTCAAATGGCAAGGGGTTACATCACGTTTTTTCTCAAAAACGGGGTCGGTTCGAAAATCGGAACTTTTTTGATGCATTTCTTTCAATATTTCGGGTACATAACGTCTGATTTTGAAATTTTATACCTTTTTGAATTCGTACGGATCCCTACTATCAATTGGCTATCATACAAGTTAAAAATCGATGGGTTAAAAAAAGGTGTGGACCAAAAAACGATTCGTTTATTAAGAAAACCTTTCTTGATGATTTTTTGGAATATCTCGGCCAAATAATGTCAGATTCTGGAATTTTATACCATTTTGGACTCGTAAGGATCAGTACTATTGATTGGCATCAAAAAAGTGAAAATCTAAATTTTGGCCCAAATCGGTCAAATGGCAAGGGGTTACATCACGTTTTTTCTCAAAAACGGGGTCGGTTCGAAAATCGGAACTTTTTTGATGCATTTTTTTCAATATTTCGGGTACATAACGTCTGATTTTGAAATTTTATATCTTTTTGAATTCGTACAGATCCCTACTATCAATTGGCATTCATACAAGTTAAAAATCGATGGGTTAAAAAAAGGTGTGGACCAAAAAACGATTCGTTTATTAAGAAAACCTTTCTTGATGATTTTTTGGAATATCTCGGCCAAATAATTTCAGATTCTGGAATTTTATACCATTTTGGACTCGTAAGGATCAGTACTATCGATTGGCATCAAAAAAATGAAAATCTAAATTTTGGCCCAAATCGGTCAAATGGCAAGGGGTTACATCACGTTTTTTCTCAAAAACGGGGTCGGTTCGAAAATCGGAACTTTTTTGATGCATTTCTTTCAATATTTCGGGTACATAACGTCTGATTTTGAAATTTTATACCTTTTTGAATTCGTACAGATCCCTACTATCAATTGGCATTTATACAGGTTAAAAATCGATGGGTTAAAAAAAGGTGTGGACCAAAAAACGATTCGTTTATTAAGAAAACCTTTCTTGATGATTTTTTGGAATATCTCGGACAAATAATGTCAGATTCTGGAATTTTATACCATTTTGGACTAGTAAGGATCAGTACTATCGATTGGCATCAAAAAAATGAAAATCTAAATTTTGGCCCAAATCGGTTAAATGGCAAGGGGTTACATCACGTTTTTTCTCAAAAACGGGGTCGGTTCGAAAATCGGAACTTTTTTGATGCATTTTTTTCAATATTTCGGGTACATAAAGTCTGATTTTGAAATTTTATATCTTTTTGAATTCGTACAGATCCCTACTATCAATTGGCTCTCATACAAGTTAAAAATCGATGGGTTAAAAAAAGGTGTGGACCAAAAAACGATTCGTTTATTAAGAAAACCTTTCTTGATGATTTTTTGGAATATCTCGGCCAAATAATTTCAGATTCTGGAATTTTATACCATTTTGGACTCGTAAGGATCAGTACTATCGATTGGCATCAAAAAAATGAAAATCTAAATTTTGGCCCAAATCGGTCAAATGGCAAGGGGTTACATCACGTTTTTTCTCAAAAACGGGGTCGGTTCGAAAATCGGAACTTTTTTGATGCATTTCTTTCAATATTTCGGGTACATAAAGTCTGATTTTGAAATTTTATACCTTTTTGAATTCGTACAGATCCCTACTATCAAGTGGCATTCATACAAGTTAAAAATCGATGGGTGTAAAAAAGGTGTGGACCAAAAAACGATTCGTTTATTAAGAAAACCTTTCTTGATGATTTTTTGGAATATCTCGGCCAAATAATATCAGATTGTGGAATTTTATACCATTTTGGACTCGTAAGGATCAGTACTATCGATTGGCATCAAACAAGTGAAAATCTAAATTTTGGCCCAAATCGGTCAAATGGCAAGGGGTTACATCACGTTTTTTCTCAAAAACGGGGTCGGTTCGAAAATCGGAACTTTTTTGAAGCATTTTTTTTGAATATCTCGGGTACATAACGTCTGATTTTGAAATTTTATACCTTCTTGAATTCGAACAGATCCCTACTATCAATTGGCATTCATACAAGTTAAAAATCGATGGGTTACAAAAAGGTGTTGACCAAAAAACGATTCGTTTGTTAATAAAACCTTTCTTGACGATTTTTTGGAATAGCTCGGCCAAATAATGTCAAATTCTGGATTTTTATACCATTTTGGACTCGTAAGGATCAGTACTATCGATTGGCATCAAACAAGTGAAAATCTAAATTTTGGCCCAAATCGGTCAAATGGCAAGGGGTTACATCACGTTTTTTCTCAAAAACGGGGTCGGTTCGAAAATCGGAACTTTTTTGAAGCATTTTTTTTGAATATCTCGGGTAAATAACGTCTGATTTTGAAATTTTATACCTTTTTGAATTCGTACAGATCCCTACTATCAATTAGCTTTTATACAAGTTAAAAATCGATGGGTTAAAAAAAGGTGTGGACCAAAAATCGATTCGTTTATTAAGAAAACCTTTCTTGATGATTTTTTGGAATATCTCGGCCAAATAATGTCAGATTCTGGAATTTTATACCATTTAGGACTAATTAGGATCAGTACTATCGATTGGCATCAAACAAGTGAAAATCTAAATTTTGGCCCTAATCGGTCAAATGGCAAGGGGTTACATCACGTTTTTTCTCAAAAACGGGGTCGGTTCGAAAATCGGAACTTTTTTGATGCATTTTTTTCAATATTTCGGATACATAACGTCTGATTTTGAAATTTTATACCTTTTTGAATTCGTACAGATCCCTACTATCAATTGGCATTCATACAAGTTAAAAATCGATGGGTTATAAAAAGGTGTGGACCAAAAAACGATTCGTTTATTAAGAAAACCTTTCTTGATGATTTTTTGGATTATGTCGGCCAAATAATGTCAGATTCTGTAATTTTATGCCATTTTGGACTCGTAAGGATAAGTATTATCGATTGGCATCAAAATGAAAATCTAAATTTTGGCCCAAATCGGTTAAAAGGGGTTACATCACGTTTTTTCTCAAAAAACTGGGACGGTTTGAAAATTAAATATTTTTTGATGATTATTTCTGTAGATCTCGGATAAATATCGTCTGATTTTGAAATTATATACCTTCTTGCATTCGTACGGATACCTATTATCAATTGGCATTAAAACAAATTAAAAATCGATGGGTTAAAAATAGTTGTTGACCAAAAAGCCATTATTTTTTAAAGTCAACCTTTTTTGATGATTTTTTGGAATATGTTGGCCAAATCGTAATCCTTATCTCGATACTTATTCACACAAGTAAGATCGTTGAAGTTGGGTGCAACCGACAACGCAAAATACTCTGATCATAGTTCGGTTAGCAGTTAGTTTAGTCAAATGGAGTCTTCGCGCAAACTAAGTTTGTCTCAAATAATCGCTTCTATGAAATCGATGAAAATCGATATTTCGCTTTTTAGATACCTTCCCCTTTTGTCACCAAGTAGTCAAGTACCTAATTTTTGGAGGTATGATCTTGGTCTTTGGTATTTACTTACAAAATAAAAATAAATTTTCGCACATACAACCTTTGACCCAGTTTTTCTATCCAAGTGGAAAGAATTTTCAAAAATGAGTACAAACTTTAACTTTCTAGCTTCTATTGGCATTGCATTATTACGTTGGTCTTAATAATGTCCAGGATAAATTTCGAACCTTTGTTTTTATTCAAATATTATTGGAATATCACAAAGCTTGTGATCAATGAAACCAAATGAAATTAAATGTATGTAAGGAAATCGTAAATAAATAATAATATAAATACGCATTTAAAAAGCACACTATGTCTGATTATTTAAGTTGATTGAATTCAAGATGTGAGTGCATGTAGTTAAATAGCTCTTGATGTAAAATATTGGCACACTAGCTTTCAATTTAGAATTGTTTACAATCGAAATGGAAATAGCATGGGCTCATGCCAGGGTGATTTTACGAGTGTTTATTTGTGCATCTAAACATTTTTAATGGGGAATCATAAGTCCTGGTAATGTTCCCGGATACCCCAAAGTAAACGGCGCACACGCTGGGTGGTAGACGTCGCTGTAAAACTTTTTGATTATAATGATATACTGCAAAGTATTTTTTGAATTATTGCATGGCGCACAAGGCGTAATAAAATCTCAGCCAGACTCGATACCGATCCCGCACTGATGGATGTATGTAGTTTTATTGTTTTTTCCTCGATTTAATTAAGCCCGAGCAAAGCGTGCCGCCAGCGACGTTGTTGGCCATTTACTTGGCATTTATTTGTTTGTTTTAGGCGCGTCGTCATCAGTCTGCCTCCTTACGGCCAGCCCCATTCTGTCATCCAGTCTTTCAGTTGCAGCCAGATAGTTGCTCTTAATCTCCAACAGTTTCACACGTTTTCTTCTTCCATGTAGCTTGTTTTGTTTCGTTTTTAGTGCGGCAATTAAAAGTTGAAAATGTTTATGTTCATTCATTGGTGACCGCAAGCCTAGGGAAAATAGTTTAGTTGTCTTTATCTAAAAATTTAAATTGCGTACACATTCGCTGATCTACTAAATTAATTAGTGGCTCGGGTGAGGGGACGCATACTTGTATGCACATGACATTGCTATTTTGTTTTAATTAATCACGTTTAATTAATCATTTCCGAGGGACCTCTTAGTAATGTTAACAAGTAAAGGTGTTCCAGTCTGGAGAGCGCGACAAGAAGATACTCTGAGGTGCAGTAACTCCATTTTGTTTAGCTTCTTCCCTCAGCCCTAAACTATTGGCGGCGCATTCTTGAATAACTTTCGTTGTGACAGTTCGATCGTCATGAAATAGCCAGGTTTTAAATATATTATCGAAGAGTGTGCGCCTGGCTATACCACTTGAATTGCGGGTTTTCTTTTGTTTTGCGTGTGATATACCGGCATATTAGGTCGGTCATGATCTGATCGACTTAGCTCATCGTCGTGATAACGGGGTCGGTGATGCTTCTTTCTGTCTGTTTCAAATTTATACAATACCCTGTACCGCTAAGCTGAGTAAAAAGGGGATGACGGTTTTATGGGAATGTATGCAATATGCAGAATAGAAAGCATCTACGACCCCATGAAGTATATATTTATATTCCGTCTGTCTATTTATGAATGCGTCGATCTCGGAAATTACAAAAGCTACAGACCGTATATTAATATTTATAATATATTATACGCAGAACGAACCTATATTTGTTTTTTCAATAACTTTCCCCCTTTCCATAGAACGTCAATATTGAAACAATCGATTATAAAAGACAAATAAGAAAAACTTGGTATGTGGATTTTCGTGTACTATACACAAGTCAAGGCATGTGTGGTAATGTGTATTATATTTATTTAGTAAAAACAATTATGGATTTTAAATAAATCTAAGTCAAAAACGTATGTTTCCACATGCAGGGTATCCCCTCATCGGACACTCTCGATTAGAGCACTTTAACTTGTTTGTTTATACGTAAACTATTAAACGCCACACACGTTTCTTCATTAATTCCACGTGTTTATTTGTTTAAAATAACCTTTTATGACGCTGTGGCGCTACAACTTGCTACGGTCGTTATACACATGGCAGTACGTACACAGAGGGAAAACTCAGTGTGAGTTGAAAAAGGCGACTCTAGAACTGTGTATTATATGGTTAGCTATCCACATCATAGAGCATCGTGCCGCTGCCGACAGCTAATTGAATTTAATTGGCGCGAAAAATCTGTATGAAAATAAACAAAACTTTTAGTTTTTAACACACTTCTCCTTTATTTTTTGTTGTTGCATAATTGTATGACTTGTTTATTTCATTTAGCAACAATAACTTTAACTTGTATCAGGCCAATGTTTATGCCACATTTTTATTGTCGCTTTTTCAAGAATAAAAAATCAACAACCACAAGAACAATGTTCTTGTACTAGGAAATACTTTGCCAATGTCATCAAGACAAAAAAGATATGTTTGATGCTCCGCGTATAAGACATTCTTCTTTAATCCGAACGAAAGTTGAACTGAATGCCCAGGTCTTTAGAGATGCGCCTTTTAGTAAAAGAAAACACACATTCTCATCAATTGCTGACTAAGGCTTTAATTGAAAATCTCAATAAAAGCATCAAAATTTTGGATTCATATTGTAAAGATAAAGTTTACCTTAAATTATGTAGAACAGCGCTTTTCATTTCCATAAGCTTATGATAGGTGATTTATAGGGGTTTCCATACAATTACTTACTGGGTTGTCTCATTTAAGTCCTAAACTATGTAAGGCTGAAGCTAAAAACTATTGTTTGAGATTGCAGTCTCGTGTTGTGCGCATGTGTGTTCCGAATGAATGTTACAGCAGTTTGGGGCTGAGCGCTCTTACTTATTATACTCCGTTTAAAAAGAAAAAACGAAAAGAAAAATAGTACGTAGGAATTGTGAATGTTTTGCGGAGTCTTTCCGATTATGCGTGTGTCCTCAATTTCGGCGCTGGGAAAGAGTAAACTTTGAATAAGACAGATTTTAAAATTGGACTTACATTCTATGTATCAATATGTATCAGGGCTGCAGTAAAGTATTAGACTTGGTATTTAATATTCAATAATGGATAAAGAGTATAAACTAAAAAGCAGAAGCAATAAAGTGAATCCTTAAAATAATAATGAATTGGCTGCCACGAGCTGGGTGTTAAACATTTATAAAGGAATGGAGAGCTCTGCAGAATGCTTGCAAGTTTCTGGCTTGGCTTGGCGCCACTTGGCGCCCAGGGATCGTCATCCGGTACTAGGCTTAAATCATTTAGTGTGACAACCCGCTGACAATTGAACGAAAAAGGAGATGGACAGCTAAATTCCAGGCTTCTAAAATATGAACTCGATTAACGATGATGAAAACATGTGAGCCGAGCAGAGCTAAGTCCATAAAATATCGTGATTTATTTGAAATGAACAAAACAATAAAATAACTGACTCGAAGCAAGCAAACGACTGCAATGAGCAAGGCGCACATAAGTTTGGCAAAGGTTTGCAAAATGTTTCACTCATAGCCAGACAGCTGAAGGAAAAGATACACATACATAAGAGCTAAGGTATTTTTATACCCTGTTACAAAATGATGTGACTATATTCGTGTTGAGTACTCTCTCTCCCACTTATCCAATTAAAATTTCAATTCGTCTTTCTACAAAATTAAATAAAAAGAGAAGTGGGCGTGCCAAAAGTAAACCAACTGAACAAATTTGGTGAATAAAACTTTAACTCGGCACCTAGAATAATAACTTGGCAGATAGAGTATTCCAAAAGTAATGTATTTTTTCGTTGAGGTCACAGTACTTGTGTAGGTACAAAATATGACCATGAACCATTATTATTTAATTTCTTAATATATAACTTAAACACCCTATACAAACAATTTTATTGTGTATTAACCCTGATGAAAAATTGAAACCATTCGGTGTTTTACTTTGAACAATTTAAAGTTTTGCTCCTAATTCTTTTTAGGTCAGTCATTTGCTTGAATTATATAGAGATGGGAAATTCGGAGTGTAGCCTGTGCTGCTCAAGTTAAATACAGGGTATGCACAAGCATTGCTTGCAATAATACATACTTCAATATTGCACAATCATACAGAAAGCGTAAATAACGAAGGCTCCGAATTTTGTAAAATTATTTTCCGGATTAAGCAAAGTCCATGGTACTAAACGCTTACCCAATGTATACGAAAATCTCTGTCCATGGTGACAGTGCAGCAGCTAATAATATCAGTGGTATCTGAATGTTCGCAAATTGACCAAATCCTGACTTCAAGCAATGTACATGCATGCATTTCTTATCGCCATCGTGGACATCTTCGACTAACCAAAACAATACAACGCGCAATCAGCGACACTTCATCGGCCACCGCAAATAAAAAAAATCAGAAAACAAAAGGACACAGAGCGTAATGAGGGCGAAAATATCTTTATTTAAAGAGGTAGCCCCAGGCTGGCGACTGTGAGCCTTCCACAGAAGGCAGCAGCTTGGAGTGCAGCCAGCTTGGGGAAGCATAGGCAACATATTTGTCATTCGCATGGGGCGCAGGCTGCCAATAATCGCAAAGCAAATATCATGCAGAGGTCTTGTTGCACCACTACCGCCAATGTGCCTTAATTAGATAAGGCGACAAGCTGCCAGGGGGCTGGAGCGGGAGTCGGAGTCGAGCTATGAGCAGCAGACACGATCTTTCTTTCGATGGGATATAGCAGAGTACTGGGATCTGAGACCGTAGCTTGGCGACAGATTCTGCTAAACAATGCCATGTTTACAACTTGTAGGCTATGCCAGGTTTGTTTTTTTTTCCCCTCTTTTTTTTGTGGTATACTGTAGACACTTTTCTGCCCTGACTAAGGACTTAAGTTAGCATTTGTGTGTGAGCTATATCAAGATCTGGCAAGAAGCCGCCACGGTCAATTGCCACTAAATGCATATTTTGCATTCTGTAAGGGCATTGCGCCAATTGCGAATAATTTTAGAGCTTAGTTTGCCTAACAATATCACGATTTTCAAATAATTTGTATATCTGTCGACTAGAAAGACTCTAAAATAGGCAATTATTCTTGCATAGTATTAACAAGGGTTATGGTACGCAGTTATGTGCATACTTTATGACTACTTTACGTAAATATTATTTCAATGAATTGCATAAGTTAATCAAACAAGAGCGTAGCAGTCAAATTAAAATTACTGTTCACTGTAGAATTACTGGGGATTAGCGATTCAATAGCTCTTATTGAATATTGGAAAGAATACAGATTTGAAGATTAAGATTTAAACCCTTCTTCTGCTTAGTAGAAACAAATCGAAAGTCTACTATAGACAGTGAGAGCTCCCATCACGGACAGCTTACATAAGCGGACAAATTTCGTCGCAATCCTTCCATAATTCTTTGGATACCAAATGCATTCTCATATCCGGGCGCTTCAATAACATAATTAAGTCGGTAATTCTTCTTTAGATACAGATGTACATGTTTATGCCATACGGTTTGAGAATGGATTGAAATTGCAGATTATCCACATAAGTTTCTTCTTTAACACGTGTTAATATTATATATATATATTTTTTTTAATAAACTTATTACATAACCGAATATCTGCCTCAGAGCACAAATATGGCATCAAGACATTTTTTTTCTATAATATATTTTTATCTTTTAGAAAAATTGAAAATTGTTTGCCTTTACCTCTCAAATTTATGAAAGTTTTCGAAGGTTCAATATTGGCAAATCACAGGCCGCAGAAATAAATAATAAATAAAATAAAAATAAAAAGTTTGAGCCTCTCCGATAAGCGGCCATCTCCCATGAGCACACATCTTTCATAAACGGACAAAACCCTTCAAAGGTATGTGTCCTGTTAGGGCGCCTTCACGTTTTATGGAAGAGTATTCATATTAAGATTCCTCGTAATTTCAACGACAGAAATGTTGTTTTAACCATGCCAGACTCTTTTTAACCAAGTGTATTACCCAAAATATATGTGGGCATGGAATTTGCTTGATTTAGTTGTCTTCAATCGTGTTGTTGTCGTCAGCCAACGACGCCGTCTTATTGTCATTGATCTTCAATCGGTCTCTTTCTAACAGTTTCAGCTTTCGTCCTACCCTTGGCACGGGCGCCTTTTCATCGTTTCTGTTAGTAAACGAAAGATGCAAGGTCGGAGCAGGAAGGAGGAAAGGTGGAAGGTCTGGTTGGTTTCATCGGCCAGACAGCCGACTGCGCTTACATATATAGCTCGATTTGACTATGGAACGTTGCGCCAATTACACAAACAACTGCCGAGGCAATTGTGCCTGACTAGAATACACCCTGTACCCATTTCTTTACCTCCTTCCATGCATATAAGACTGACGGACATGGCTAGACCGACTGAGCTGTCGAAAACATATACACTCTATGGCGGGGAAGATGCCTCCATCTGCTTGTTAAACACATACCTACATGTGCGCAAAACCATGTACCCCTTTTTACTCATTCTCAATGGGTACAGTGAATAACAATTGGAAAGCCGCGCCGGCGCAGGCAAAGCCGCCGTATGTGCTGAAATCTGTAAATCTCTATGGCAGGGCAAGCAGAACCGAAAGAAACGACGAAATAAGCAAAAAATAACAAACCATTTTAGCAAGATGGTAGCAAGGCGAAAGAGATAAAGGGAGCGTTTCACCGCTGGGTGCCAACGAAATCCAATGCAAAGGCAGACAATTTAACCCAGATCCACAGCCAGAGAGCGAGTCAAGCGAACACTATTATATGTAGTTGCAGTAGTTGTCCCCAGGCCAATGAAATAATTTGCGGCGCATTTTAGTTTACAACTTTGTAATTAATTAGCAAGAGGACACACACTGGGGCCAGCTTCGGCAGCCAGCGGCGCAACTTAGTGACATTTGGAAAAGGGCTACTTGATATGTATATATGCAGAGGTAGACATCAGAGTAGTCGATACTTGATAGCGCGCAGCATGGGGAAGCGGTCTCCGGTGCACTGACCTCGGAAGTCATCCTGAGTTAAGTCGAACAAAGCGACGCCTCCGAGATTCTTGACACGCGCATATTGTGCCTTGCTGCCAGCTGTATCAGGATCATCATAGCTAACCCACAAGCCATACTGGCCGTCCTCATCGGCCAGGCGATAAGCATAGCTGCCATAACGCTTTGTGGGATCGGGAACGCGTCGTATGGGAGCGGCGGCGCCTTTGCTATTCGCATTGCTAGGATTGGGAAGTAGTTGACAGATCTCAGCCCAATTTAGAAGTCCTTCTGTCTTGGTTTGTGGACCGGCAGCCGCTGGACCATCAGCAGCCACAGCGGGCTCTCCAGTGGTACCAGAATCTGTGGTTAGTTTCCAGGCTCGTCCATAGGTGGCAATACCAATGTTCAGCTTGTTAGCTGGCACACGCTGTAGCAGCCAGTGTTCCATTTGAAAGTGGACATTGTAGTGTGCCAGTCGGTTCTGGCCAAATGCCTCGTAAAGTGGAGCTGAGAAATCAGCTTCCTCGGGATTGCGAGTGGGCGTGAGAAAGTCGAACGTGCCGAGGTTAATAAAATCCACTTTATCAGCGATGGCAGGAGCATCGAAGTACCCTGAGGATAAGATATTAACAAACATTAGTTTAATGATATACAATTAAGCCAAGAATATAGCGAACTCACAGCTGGAATTGACATTGGGCAGAACGGTGAGACTTAGCAGCAGATCGTTGACTTTAAGCGCACTACTGAGATCCTTGACAAAATTTGTCATCTGTGTCTTATGCGTTTCAGAGTCAGGGTCCACAATGAAATCGCCTGTGAAGAATTTTTTGAAGCTTTTCCAGGCCATTCCCACATCAGAGTGAATCTTGCGGGGCTTATTGCGCGGCAGCTGGAAAGCGAGATCCAGACCATCGAAATTAAAGCGACGTATGACATCTCTAGCCGAGCTAATGAAACGCGCTTGTGCCTGGCTGCCTGCCTCCAGGAGCTGGATGTATTTCTCTTCTTGCTGAACATCACGATCGCCGCCCACACTTAATAAAAATTTAATATATGGGTACTTCTCCTTAAACGCCGTTATTTGCGCAAAATGTCGACGCTCAAAGTCCAGCCGTTGGTTAAGGCTTTTTACCTCAAAGGTGTCTGGATTGATGCCAGCATAGCCATATATCACGTGCGTGCAAAACTGCAGTGCCAGCTCCAAATCCGTGAGTGAGAACTGAGCAAGGCCTGTGGGAGAGCAACGCACAGATCAGAAGAGAGTAAGCAATGTGGAGAGCATTTAAATATATTTACCTTGTCGCTCAAAGCCACTAGAGTCGTAGAAGCATATCAGATGGGGCGCGGCGTTGATTGACTGCGGCTCTGAGAGCAGCAAAGTCATCGCTAGCCCGAGCCACAAGGGCCACAAAGAGCGCATTTTTGTAGATTTGGAGAGCAGCTAGCTAGCGAGAGAAAGAGCAGCCTGGGGACAGGGGGTAACAAGATCGCAATTAAATACGTCCGCACGAAACGAGAGACAAACCGCAACTAAATTCATATGGCAACGGAAATCGCATCAAGCGAGCTTTGTAGACTCAAGGGGCCGAACAATAGGCTTTATATTATCAACAAATTTCTCGGAACTGTTTTTGTTTGTGTACAGTGAACAGAGAGTGACAAATGACGTCGAGGCCAATGAGATCACTCTGTTTGGGTAATTTACAAAACTTAAAAGTATTTGTTTATGACTTACTAAAAAGTTGTAACGCGATAAGCTTCAACGAATCTTTAGCTTTATTTTATTAAGCGCTTTAAAATATACAAATATTAATTTGCTTAGTCTGCCACATCAATACATACCCATTTCCCAACTGGACTAAACAAACAATTGGTAGGCGGTAAACTGATAAGCCGAGAAATTTCATCGTCTGTTTATTTATATGAGCTTTAGTTGAGCACAATTAAAATTAAAGTCGATATTTAATAGAGCGCAGGATTGGATATTTGTCACTAGTGCACTGTCCACGGAAATCGTCGTAGCCTAGGTCGAATAAAGCTACACCGCCCAGATTCTTGGCACGTACATAGGCTGCCTTGTTCGAGGCGGCATCGGGATCATCATAACTAACCCAAATACCCTCAGTTATGGCCCCATCGACCGCGCGATATGCGTAGTTCCCGTATCGCTTGGAAGGATCGCTTACACGCCTTAATGGCGCATCATTTCCCTTGAGATATTGATTTTGCGGATTAGACAGCTTAGCGCAGATCTCTGGGTAGCTAAGCAGACCAGCCTTTTGAGATTGCAGACCTTCCGGAGCAGGTCCTTCGGTTTGACGGACAATGGGAGTCCCTTCAAGGCCTGATTCGCTAGACAGTTTCCATGCGTTTCCATAGCTGGCAACTCCTAAATTAAGCTTGCTGGCTGGAAACCCTTGCTGAAGCCAATATTGCACCTGAAAATCAACATTGTAGTGCGGGAGGCGGTCTTGGGCTGCCAATTCGTACAGTGGAGCCGTATAATCTGCCTCTTCGGGATTGCGAGTCGGCGTTAGAAAGTCAAAGGCGGCCAAGTTGACAAAGTCAACGAGCCCGTTCAGCGCTGGTATGTCAAAGTACCCTGGGAAAAATTGGGTACTAATGCATTTTCTTAAATGACAATTATCTTTTAATACTCACAGGTGGAGTTAACATTCGGGAGCACAGTCAAACTTAGTAAAAATCCATCAGCACGTAGCGAATCCTTCAAATCTCGAACAAACGCTGTAAACTGCTCCTTATGCAGGGCCGCATTGTTATCAACTATAAAGTCGCCAGTAAATAGCTTCTTGAAGCTTTTCCAAACTGTGCCCAGCTCACTGTGCACTTTTCTGGGCTTGTTTCTAGGGAACTGATATGCTAGATCCAAGCCATCAAAGCCATAGTTCTTAACCAACGAGTAGGCCGACTGGATGAATCCCGTCTGTCGCACCTTCTCCCCTTCGAGTAGCTCAATGTACTTGTTTGGATGTTCCACATCGATGTCACGATCGCCGCCCACGCTTAGTAGCACCTTTAAATGTGGATATTTTCGCTTGAAGGCTGTTATTTCGGAAAACTGATGCTTATAGATGTCCAAATTTTCATTCAAGCTGTATGCCTGATAGTTGTCGCCACGAAGGCCCACATATCCGTAGACCAAGTGCGAGCAGAACTGCAAGGCGATTTCCAAGTCCGGATTCAACAGTTTGCCTAATCCTGCAGCGGTTATTAGAGGTTGATTATTAAACATGAAATAAGTGAAAATTCTTACTTTGTTGAAAGAGTAACAGACTACTGCAGTAAAGATCTTACTAGACTCACCAGACTAAGATCAACTTATTTCACAAAAATTGAAATACTTTGGATATGTTTATATCAACAAGAGCCTGAAAGCTTAATTTAGGACCTGTAGCTTTTATAAGCTTCCAGACATGGACAAAAACAATCAGAAAATCGATGGTTCGATCCTCTGAGGAGGTCATCAGCAGTCTAAGGCTGTGAAAAATCGATTTTCGCGATTGTAACGAATTCCTCTCTAGCTTCAACAGTGGTGAAGAAATATTTAAATGCTCTTGTTCACATTATGAATAGAGTCAGACTAGAAGTTAGACTATAAATTGTTATTTTAAGCTTGAAATTGAAATTGATAAATTATTAAAAACTTAATAAAAGACTTTCTGTAAAGCTTTTTTATTTCACCAACTGTCATCTTAACAGCTCTGGCTTAGCTATCAGCCCCGGCTTACAGTTTGATGTATTTCTTATTTATTTACATCAAAGTCGGTTTATGTGTGCAATTGGATCAACAATGGCTTTTCCGACATAAACGATCCAATTTCCCTATAGTGCACCACACATTGGGATCATTGTCCCGCAGGGGCTCAATTAAGAGCAACAACAGTCTTGTTGAATTTATACTTCGCAGTATTCATTATTCACTTGAATGTACACAGTTGCCTAAGAGTGATTAAAAATGATCCCAAAAATAGTGTGTTATCTTTTAACACGTTGATTATCAATTCTAGACTGTTTTTGTGTTTATAGTTACGTGTATAAATTGATAAATTTATATAATTGATTTATTTATGTAATTAAATAAAAAGATCTATGTTTTTAAATTGTAGTTTGACGCCCACAGTTTTTCCATTTTATGAATCGGGTGCGATCTCTAAACGAATTACATTTGGTTCCACTGTTCATTACGTCGTCATAATGTTAGTCACTTGTTGGGTCTCAAGCGGAGAAATGTTGCTGGGGCAGTTGTCGCGCTGGACTCGCAGCGAGTTGTACACTCAGATTTCGATTTCAAGCGCGTGGATTGTGTGAGCGGCTCAAGCTCTTGTTTTTAAAAAACTGTCACGTTTGGATAACAATTTTGTGCTACTTTATTGCTGTTGCTGTTTTATTATTGTCAGTAAGTTGGCGAGGTGACCTTGTATTTAATTGTTTGCCTTTGAAATTGCCAGTTTTCATAGATCATCATACTTTTAATAACAATATAGAGAGAGATATATATATATACATAGAGAGAGAGAGAGAGAGAGCATATTTGTGAGCTCGGCTCGTTTAGAGTAAGAGCTACTCTCTCGAACCTCAACTCAACTGATAAGCCACTGACCTCCAGTCACAACTACGCGACAGCCTCTCGCGATATGTTTACGTGCTGGTTTTAAAATGAACTTAATATTAAGAAGTTAAATTGTGTTTTATAGTTTAATACGTAATATAAACGGATTTTTCAATGGGTTAGTACGAAATATGCTAATTAAAAGCTTTTAACATGTGTTATCAGATTTGCGTCTGAATTTAGTTTGATCTTTAGCAAAACGCGGAGTGTGCTCGACGAGGAGACTGGTTTTGATGTTATTACAGAGAAGCACGCACACGATCCGCTTCAAGTTTTCAAAACGTATAAACAACAAAATACAATTTGAAATAATTCATAATTGATTAAAAGGGAGGTTTGACAAAATCTAAGCTTAATCTGCATATGGCATACAAAAATATATTTAACAAAAATATACATATTTTCGATTAAAAATAGATTTCTAATGAAATTGTGGAACAGTTGAAAATAAACTCTTGCTAATGGTACCAATAGTAATCGACTTGAAAATACCCTGTACCAATATTTACACTGTCCTTGTGGGCTTGAACTGAAACATGTTTATATGTACAACTACAATTACAATTTAACTAACAGGTAGAGTTATCAAGATATGAAATACACATTATTCGCGTATGGTAAATTGAGCCTGGTTTTTAAAGTCTCTGAGCCACGGCCCCAGAGTCATACGGACATGTCAATACTGATAATTGATTGCGGCAGCCTTACAATATCCTCTGAAGGGAATTCCAATTCTAGTTAACAAAATAATAATATCCTCTGTCAGGGAATTCCAATTTTAACTAACCAATTAAATAAGGTTTTCAATTAACACCCGAAAATGCCCCCTTACCTTCGCGTGTGTAGCTTGATGAATCATAATAGCACACTAAGTTAGATGCTCCGAGTGTGACAGTCACAAGAAAGCCCGTGAAAAACGAAAGCAAAAAGAACAGCTTCATGCTGCAGTATTAGAAAAATACTTAGCAGACAAGACTCACGACCGCATCGACGATTAAATGAAATCGAACTGAAGCTGAAATGGAAACCGAAAACGCAAACGACAAACGGCAAACGACAAATGAAGCTGCCGACCGACGATGACGATAGCAAAAGCTTTCATGGAGAGGAACACAGCACATTTTGTTATTACCAGATAAAGAGAGCCAGTCAAATCAAGTTTTTATTTTACATTTGCTCTTAGAATAGTTCAATTGCGTAAGCAATGTTATTGAGTCGCTTCAGACTGCGGTTCAAATATACGAGGTCAGAAGTAAAACATTGACACAAGTTCGCTGATTAGCATTACAAAAAATTTGCTCATGAAAAACTCTACAATTTAACCCATAAAGTATTTTACTGAGCGCACAATGGGAAACTTCTGGCCTGTGCAGAGACCGCGAAAGTCGTCATAGCCTAGGTCGAACAGTGCCACTCCGCCAAGGTCCTTGCTTTTGGCATAGGCAGCCTTGATGCCCGCAAAGTCGGGATCATCGTAGCTTACCCACAGTCCGTGCTCGCCTTCTTCATCAGCTGGACGTAAGGCATAGTTTCCGTATTTCTGTGTGAGGTCCGTGACCTTGCGTAATGGCGCATTTGCACCACGATAGACTGCCGTTTGATTCAGAGGTAACTTTGCACAGATTTCTGGCCAGCTAAGCAGGCCTTCGCTGCTGGCAACTTGAAGATCGCCTTGGCCGGGTCCAAGGGTGCTTGGAACAACTGGCAAGCCACTTAGCCCCGAGTCTTTGGAAAGCTTCCAGGCTCGTCCATACGTGGCAATGCCCAAATTCAGCTTCTGCGGTGGACAGTGATTCTGCAACCAGTAGTTCAACTGGAACTCAACATTATAGTGGGGCAGACGCTGTTGCTCGTCAAAATGAAATATTGGAGCAGTGTAGTCGGCTTCCTCGGGATTACGCACGGGTGTGAGAAAATCGAATGCTGCCAGGTTAATAAAGTCCATTAATGGATGCAGCTTGGGAACGTCAAAATACCCTGAAATGCAGATACATTGTTGTTATAAATATAATATAAGAAAATTCAGACAGAACTTACAAGTCGAGTTCACATTGGGTAACACCGTTAATGTTAATAAGAGATTGGCGCTCTGAAAGGTATTTCTTAAATTTCTCGCAAGCTCAGTAAACTGTTCCTTGTGCTGTGCCGACGAAGGATCAACAATAAAGTCGCCAGTGAACAATTTCTTGAACTGTTTCCAGTAAGTGCCAATGGCTCCATGCACTTTTCTCGGCTTGTTTTTAGGGAACTGGAACGCCAAGTCCAATCCGTCGAAGCCATTTCTACGCAGCATCACCATGCTGCTATCAATAAAGTTTTGTTGCTCCGTGCGGTTCGCTTCCAGCAGCTCCAGGTATTTGTTAGGATGCGACTCGTCCACATCTCGATCGCCACCAATACTCAAGAGCACCTTCAGATGCGGAAATCTGTCACGCAGCTGAGTTATGTCCTTAAAGTGAAACATATCCAAGTCCACATTTAAGCTATACAGCTCAAGAGTGCCTGGCTTGAGGCCCACATAGCCATATACCAGATGTGTGCAGAATTGAAGGGCTAAATCCAAATGGTACGCATCCAACTTAGCTAGGCCCGGGCGCAAATATGAGGCCGAGTCATAGTAGCAAATAAGATTCGAATTGCGATTGTTAGCGCCGCGTGTTACGCTGAGCACGCCCAACAGGCTGAGCAGCAAAAGTTTCATTTGAATAAGTATCAAAAGTACGTGTGAACTTTCTGAATGTATAAATAAAACTGTCTCGATATGTTATATTTGTTATTTGTTATATTTGAGACTTGATTCTCATTCGAGAACGAAAAGCTTATCTCAGCGCGGTTGTTATAATGATGATGCCCTTATCAGGATTTTTGTATTGCGAAGCGATTTCATGGTGTTTGTCTGGCAATGGAACAATATTTTCTGGGATTTTTATTTTATTTACTCGGTTTGCAAAGAGAACACAAGTATATTGGCTTTGGGCAAAGTTCGTCAGTCTCTCGCTGTGAAGTCACATTTTCGCTACATTTAAAGCTTTACGGCCACCGACGCCCTCACTCATTAAATTACCAAGATAATACTCAAAAAGGCACTTATCGACTGATTTGAACTGGTTTTACACTGTGAACAGGGTGTTGCGCAGTCGGTTATACCCAACGAAACTTGTTTACATCTGTCACTTTGATACTCTTTTAGACCGTATTATAACTTTGTCATAAAATGAGCAACGCAAGTGAATATATTCTTGATCAGTATTAACAGCTATCATCATTTATTGTTGCAGTCCTGGCAGTATTGGACCAGTATATTTTATAAGAAATGATGAGTCGAAAATTATCTTCTTGTATGGAAAGCGTTTTTGCTAGGAAGATATCATGATCATTTAATTATGTATTAGAATTTGTCGAAAACTTAGATTTTAGTAAGCCATATATCAGAGGGTATTTAATATTCGGTGTGCCGAAGATAGCATGTTTTGCAAGTATTCATACATGCATATATTAACATATAGGTATGTGCACGTATGCATTTTTTCCAAGTATTTGAGCATATTAATAAATACAAATTCTATTAAGAAAGCTACTGACTTCAAGTTGGGTAAACTTAACTACAGCTTGAGCTATTAAGCATGGCTTAAAACTGAAATCCAATGTATACTCTGAACCCATTGAGTATATATATTATTGGCTAGTACCGAGTCGATCTAGCTGTCTGTATGTCCGTCCGTAAGTGCGACCTTTTCGATCTCAGAGACTAAAGAGGTAGATACTCAGCGAAGGTCCTCTTATGACGTGCGTAGACCAGTTAATTTGAAATATTCGATAACTTACTCTGTTCACACGAAATCGGTTGGAATCGATTTTTAAATAGGGATTATTATTAATCTCTTGGAGCTTATTAGAGCTAGACGCACAAATAATCTATTCGGTTAACAATCTCAAAAAATCGGTTATGAATGTATTAACTAAGCTACGCACAATAACCCACGTATTACACATTGACAAAAACAGCCGCCTTGTAATTGACGTTTTGTGGGCAACCATCGTTGTGTGGATTATAGATATATATCGGAAAGCTGTTGCGACTGTTTGAAGGATTATTAAATCTGCAGCAGCCCGAATGTATTTCACAATTCTTGTTATTCCTATTGTTATGATATTCTGCTTCACAAGCCACTCTCTTATCGCTTTGTTTACAGTTCTTACTATTATCAGAGCTGAATGATCTTCAAGCTGTCTTAAGGAATCCTAATAAGGCAACCTGCTGGGCTTTAAAAACGAGCGTCATTACAGCAGCTGACAGTTGAGACAACGGGGCAGCACTTAAATCAAAAATTAATTGAAGCATTAAATACCCGAAACAAACACGTAAAGATATTTGTAGGCTCACACATAGCCGGTTCCAAATTACATCCGTCACAATAATACCGGCAAACTAAGTGTGTGTGTGTGCGTGAGCATGATTCGCATGTGTCACAACCAATTATACACAGGACATGCGAGCATTGTCTATCAGGGGCAGCAAAAGAATGCTTTGCTCGAACTTAAGAGTAATCCTCACACGCTGCTTAGCGTTGACAAGGGGCGTATCACAATGCGAGAGGCGTGCTGAGTGTGCAAGGAGGCGCATAGTTAATCTGCAAAGAGCCCTGATTTCGAGTGTGCGATGTTACGTCTGCACGCATGTATGTACATACGTATGTACATACATACCTACATACATATGTAGTTGCTCCAATCCGTGCCAACATCTACAAGTATGTCTGTTATTGTTGTTTGATTAATATCAGCAAGAGCAGAGCGCAAGTTAAACAGCCACCGAGTCTTTGGGTATTTACTTTGAGATTAAATATTTGTTATGGAATTCTCGCTTTGTGCGAGAAAATAGGTTAATCAAATAAATTAGAAATATAATACTGGTAGCATTGTATTACGTGTCACCTCTGGATGTTTATGGTCAGCGTACAACAACCGCAAGTCTCTTAGGTTAATACACATACTAGCTTCTAAAGCACTAATGGACTGCAGCTATTTGCTGATATTTACTCTTGGCATTGGTCAAAAGCAAATATTGGACGGGTATTTGCCAATATATTATCAGTCAAGCTATAATAGTCAAATAGCTATTAATAGCGAAATGAGATACATATATAAATATATGGGAAATGCTTTGGTTTAGGACTAAAATGTCTGACTAGGTTACATCCGGTATCTGACTCGGAGCACGAACAGATTTGTTCCGTACCATGTTGCACCACCAGTGGTTAGGGGTGTGGTTCAACGAGGCGACGTGTCAGTGCATTCCTTGTGGTGCAACGCTTCAGACATGGCATTGCTGGCTTATATACTACCTATCTATGTATCTATACAAAAGACTATGCTCTTCATTTACCAAATCGGGGCGATTTACTAGCTTGTTCAAAAATTTAAAGCCGCTCAAGGCTGGGTACCAACTGGTTGTTAATAAATAAGAATCCAGTTAGTATTATAATTTTGGTACTGTAATTAATAAAAATTGCTTAAGACCTTAAAGCACAAATTTATTTCTCACTTTAAGTTATTTGCCTGCTTTTCTTTTTATTTCTGGGAATTTTGTTTTCTTTCCGTTCCTACCCGCTCTAGTTTGGCGTCTGTTCATATACATTCTTTGTTTCTACAGATACATCCCCCTCGCGAGCCGACTTGGCATAATTAAGTCCAATAATAATTTTAACAAATACCTTTGCCAATTTGGGGCTCCATCCCTATTCACCTTTCATTATTTCAATGTTCCTTTGGCAGCAGGTGCACAAAGCCGCAAAGCATTTGCCTTTTTACCTATTTGTAATTAGAAAGCCACCAACTTTGCTGTTGGTAGAGGGCTTACTTACAATGCAATATGAGACACAAAAGAGAATTTAATTTTCACAAAACAATTGCCGTTAGCAGCGCACGCCAAATGAAGAGTGCTGCTCAATTGATGTGCATAATCAGTTTATCAGCTGAGTTTTCCTCCTGCTATTTTCGAGGGTTGCTCCCAGAGAAGATTCATCATTGTCAAATGTGGCTTGACATTTTTTAAGGTTGACTACTAAAAAAACGCTGAAAAAATAAACTTTTGTGAGGGGCTTTTGGGTTGGTCTCGTTAGTCCGGTGATATAATTAGAAATTTATAATGAATGTTATTTGCATTGGCCACAAAAAAGAAACAGAAACACGATGAGACGTCAGAATTTTTCTTAAAATTGACGCGCATTTGTGTGCAAATAAAATTAAAGCACTCCCGGCCGCCCACCTAAAAATAGGGCAGAAGGTATATCAAATTTTCAGACCAGGGTTCGCCAGTTCATCAGTCAGCCGATGCGATAAATGAGGAGGGTGTTAATGCGGCATGCAAGTATCAAAGGGACGTTTGAAAAATGAAATTAAAAACTGGAGTGCTCTAGTTGGTCGAGATGGTCCGACTAGGAGACACCCTATGCCCAACGCCCTAACAAACATCCGAGTTTTTATTTTACAAGCATAAACAAAAACACAAGCTGCGCAATTAACGCAGTGGCTGTTCTTTTACTTCTCTCAGCCCCACATAGTGGGCTTTGAATTCTCGCATAGCTTCGGTGTTTATGAGTTGTTTAGAGCATAAATATAACGTCCAAGTGTGTACCAAAGCGCAGGGCTTTACCTTTAAAAATGTGCTTTTTAATTTTGTTAGGAACGGTGGGTGTTATATCAAAGAAGGGGGAACTTTATATAAATCCACGAATACCTATCTTGTACACTTGGTCTCTCTAGCTCTAGCGAAAATAAAATATGAATTTCTTTCGCCCTTGATATTCGAAAATAATATTTTAAGATTGTAATCCCCAGTTTTTATAGTTTTCAAGATGCGTTCACACAAATTGACAAACATAACAGATAAGCATGGGCAGATTGACTTGCTTCTTAACGCTGATAAGGAATATCATCATCAAAGAATCTTAAAATGGCCTGTTACATACATTTGCATATCTGTAATATACCTCTTCTTACCAATTTTTAATGGGTACATAGTGTCATTAAGCACGGGGAATTCAAATAGCCTAAAAACAACAAAATGTAGTCGAATCTTAAATGTCCTAAAACGGATTTTTTGACAAGCGCCACATAAACATTTTAGAGCTTTTAAAATGTATGCACTATTAAATAAGTTTTTACATTTATTTTGAAGCCTTGTATGTTTTCTGTGTGTGCATTTTCCAAAAATGTTGGAACAATATTTAATTTTATTTAAATGTATATGTATACGAACGGTTATAAGTCGGCATTGCCCGGGTCAAATGTTTTTCTTTAAGTATTCCGGCAGAGTGAAACACATCTTCAAAGAAGGTCCTGAATATGAGCTTGAAGCCGATTGGAGGGTAAACAACATAATTTTGCATTCCTTCTCCAATTTTGTAAATAAGTTTTCTACATCAACTCCTTAGCTGGGACCAAAATTGACATACGGTAACTGAAGATAAAATTTCTGATTCTCTCATGGTTTGGACTGTGCCCTAACCACCAATCCCTCAGTCAATCAGTACAAACAGTTTTATGTTAGCCAATAAAGGTAATCCGACTATTTCTACGTTAGTTTTATAAGTCCATTCTTTTTGCAAGCGGTACAGTTTTCCCGGGCTGATTTTTCATTAGAATAATAATAATGTGTATATTGACAATTTGTAATGTATTTTTCAAGAACAACAACTCAAGCCCAAAGGGACGAGAGTAAAATTATAATAAAATTATGCCCGGCGTCTAACTTGATTAGGCCAAAACTTGATAACTTTATGTTTACTAAGCCCGAAATTCTAATCTTATTCTTGATAAGAACTAAACTAGCTGCCCAAAGCGAAGCTGACTTTGGCCGTTGATTCAAAACAATATTTTTATATTTTTCTGCTTATCCTTTCATTGTTTGCTTAAGATAATGCGATCGAAAAAACCGCACGCTGGCATGAGGACGCCACATATCACCAAACTTGAAAGACTTCGCTTTCGGGGTGACCTTCGTGCTGTTGCTCATATTTATTATAAGCCTTAACAACTGTTGTTTACAAACGGCAAGTGTCAAAATACCGGCCAAGGGTTCAAGATTGACCAGTGGCTGAGCTGGCGCCTTCTGGTTTTCTGCTCAATTTGCTTTTGTTTCGTTGCTTGATATCGGGTTACCGGTTGCAGTTTACTGAGTGACTGCATGTTGGTTAAGCTTGGGCTCCTCTTGGTTTTGACCTGATTCGCCAATTCCAGCCCGGGTCCAAGTGTCAGAAAAAGCTATTGAAGAATCCTTAGTGGTGGCATGTGGCAGGGGCAACATTGGTTATTATTATTTTATTACTTTAGCTCTCTGAAATCAATGTCTACACTTAAAAAACATATCTCTTTACAAAAAACTGCTTATCCGACTGACTTACTGACTGACTGAGTGACCGACTGAGTGACCGACTGAGTGACTGACTGACTGACTGACTGACTGACTGACTGACTGACTGACTGACTGACTGACTGACTGACTGATTGACTGACTAACTGACTGATTGGTGATCAGCGCACAGCCCAAACCGTAAGAACTAGGAAGCTGAGATTTTTACTGTAGTTACTTTTTGTGATGGACGGGATTGTGGGAAATTCCACCCGTAAGTGTGGAAAAATCGCGAAGTTCGGTTTTATGAAACTTTTATGTTTACCTCGGCCTCAAATTTGTTCAAATTAATTCTCACACTTTTCGGAAAATCCATTCCTCCCTGATCAAAATGGATGTCAAAGATTTGGTGGGTGTGCTTTCGCGTTCAAATATGATATAGATAATTTTTACAAGCTACCACCAGTTGATTATCATTTGCTACTACTTTCGGCTAAAAAAACACAGCATCAAAGTACGAATTATCCTTATATGGTACGGTTATGACCACCAATAAGAGTTCTTTGTTTTTTTCCTTCATATTAATAATTAATTTCGGTAAAACCTAAAATGAGTTACATAAAAACGGCGGCTGGAAAAAATTAAAATATTTTATCTTAATTGTATCACAAAATATAGTCATAAATAATAATATAATAAATATGTTTTTTTTCCAATATAAATAAAATGCAAGTTAAGTGTAAAATGGGGTGCGTCCGACTTGAACATACTCCTCATTTAAGTCTGCAGTGTTATATTATATATTATTTAGAATATGGGCAAAAATAACCAAGCTTTTATTATATTTGGCATATTCATATATGCACCAAAATATTTGCAATTTACAATTTTAGGACCTAAATATTGATAATTTCATTTACAAATAAAAACTGTCCCCGAATTCGTCTATTTTTTCGAATTTTGCGTTGAGGCATGATTGATAGACTGATTTAGGTGTCAATATTCTTAACTGCTGCTTTAGCTTTCATTTTAAAAGCTTAAAAGGTATAACCACAGGGAATTTCCAAACCATAATTATTTGTATAATTGTATATGTATACATATTGATGTGAGCTACATTTATTAATATATATATTTTTTTATGTAAGAGCTGAATGCATTAATGTCAACGGCTTTCATCAAAACCAGAAAAAACTCTGCCACAATGGCGGCGCATGCATTTTTAATTTCAAATTTAACGCCGTATACAGAATGTAATTAAAACAGAATAACAACAAATTAAGTGGTTTGTAAATAAATTAAAAAATGTCCATTGATTCTACTCCAACTGCTGTGGTAAATAATATATATTAAATATAAAACACTTTTTTATGCACACAATATTAAACAAATAAGTACATTATTATTGGGAATATTTTAAAACGTTTTAAGATTAAATAAAAATAATCTTTTCATTAAATTCCATTAAGCCCCATATTCTATTTTTTTTTCTATTCCACTATATCATATATTAATATATACATTTAATGTTAATTGTGTATACAATAAAACTTTGTTAGATATAAATAATATTCATGTATGTATATTTGGTGATCCAGTACAGGCATTTTCAAACTAAATAATTTCCTTATAATTCAATTCTCTAGAATTAGGAATAAGCATTTTAACATCTTACTACTTAGTTCGACTTAGCCTTGCCGAAAAAAGTTAAAACAATATTTTCTTTTTCCAAATCAACCCCAAATTTCCCCATTACTGTGTAAAAGCTTTATACGCTACAGGCCAATATTACAGACTGGCTGTTAACCTTTGTCTGTATATACTCTGTTCGCGAAGAAAAGTAATATATTGCAATGTTCGCCTACCTGCAAACATTCAATTTTTCAATATTATTCCAACTCTTTTTGAAATACATCTATGCTAAACTATCTATGAATTGATATTGGTTGTATCCATTTGACCAATGTTTGACTATGAGAATGATCAGACGGTTTTGTTGAACTAGTAATAGACAAGGCTCTTCTTTGTCTGTTTTGAGCGAGAACAGAGTATGTTGTGGTTGGGAATTGACGAGTTGGAAGGTCTAACTTGTTTTTAATGCAACTGTTGAGGTCTCAGACTGAACCCAGTTATTTCACTTGAGTCGCAACCCTTTACGCATTATGCGTAAATCTCAAAATGTTTTCTTTGGCGTGCTTATTTTTTAATTGTTAAGTTTTTATTTCTCCCCAACCCCACAGCATCGCCTTGCAAACGTCGAACCCCGAAATGTACCAAAACATGCCCCAACCCTTAAGAACTTAGCCACTGCCAAAAGTTCAACGAAGTGTATAAAGTTTTTCTGCCTGACAGTACTGAAGCTGCTTTTGCATTAAATTTGTGTAAATGGATTTTGCTAATGGATCCAATAATTCATTTAGATTTTACTTTTCAGCTGGCAAATGTTGTTTGCGTCAAGGTAAATAGAAAATAACTTGGTGTACTTTTTGTGGTAGCACAGATAGAAAATCTGTGTAGAAACAAATTAAGCTCGGTGAAAGTTGGAGGGGTTGTCCAAACTTGGCAAACAGCGTTTGTGATTCTACGTGTAGTTAGGTATATACACATGCATGTGAAGCAAGTAGAAGGTCTCTAGTCGGAAGTGCCCGACATAAATTGACACAGCTTGTCGTCCTGATCAAGAATATATATACTTTATGCGGTACATTTCCTGTCTGTTACATACAATTGCACAAAACTTTTATAGCCATTAAAAAGGGGCTCAGAAAATCCTGAACTTTACGTCTAAGTTTATATTTTACATGAAAATAAGTTTAAAGTCCGACTAATAAAGAACCCAAGATTAGATCCAATGTTTCCCGACCGAATCTTGAAGCCGAAAAATAGACTTTCGTTCATTAAATGTTTGAAAAACTTATCAAATAACTTCTCACAAAGATATTGGAAAACAAGCTTAAATCTAATTGGGCTTTTTCGTTCCCTTACTTTATTTACTTTTTTTGGGGGGGAAGATGCCGATCTTTCTTTTAGGTAACGTTGGCGGTAAAGAAACTCTGAGGAAGACAGGTAGACAAGTATTATATTTTCTTCCTGATCAAGAAATTAACGCATTTCATTATATAAATATAAATATCTTAAATATAAATTTCAAAAACCAGCTGTAAGGGAATTGAAATCCTGGCTTTTATTTTCATTCACCGGTCACGCAGCAAAAAAAAAAAAGACAAAAAATCTTTGTGGAGATGGACATAACAGTACAGAAAGCAAATGGGGCGGCGCAGGGTCGTGGTTGCGATGAAAAAGGCCAAACAATAAACGTTATTTTGTCTTTTGTTGACACCCGAACATACACACACACACGTATGTACGTCGCACATGTGTGTGTTAGCGTGAAAAAATCACAGCCGCATAAAAAAGGTCCTTTTTGCTTTATTGTTGTTGGTCCTGCGCCAAATTTTTTATTTAATTATTTATATGAACAAACAGTGGAGCTCAAGTCAATATGTGGGGTCTCAGACCTCGTTGTTGGGTTGCGTGTAAATTAACGACAATGCCAGGGTTTAATTATTATACCCTTGCAAGGGATATTATAATTTTGTGGTACCGTGGGTAACACACAGAGGTCTCTGACCCCTACAAGATCGTTATTGTATTCTTGATACTGATCAGTGTCTACATCCGCGACGAACAATTTCTTTGCAAAATCAACCGTCAGCTGAAACTTATGTCTTGAAACTTTTCATAGATCCATAATTTTGGTTGCAGGCAGTACATATTTACGTGGGTGCAAGAGAAACGATTGTTCTAAAATGTAGTTTAATTTTTTTTATCAGCTCACTGTGTTCCTTTATACATAAAACTGTCGACTGGCTCATTATCATAGATCATTGTAAAAATTCATTTGATACATGCCAGTATGTAGTATACACGAAAGTTTGTTTTTCGGATTCAAGCCATACAACGGGACTAAAATCCCTTCTAAACCTAGTTATTGTCTATAATTTATAACGTAGTTACATATTCCTTAACCTGTTATAATGGGTGAAAATTATTATTATCGCCCAGTCGGGCATTCTCATGTAAAGTTCGAGCAAGTGGGTATCAGAAATGCACGTTTTTGAAGCGTATGTTATATATGTCTTTAATTAAGTTGAAATGTTCGTTGAGAGGAGACTTGTGTGTAGGGTATCTACTTTTGAAATGCTTTCGACTAGCGCACTTTACTTGTTTTCTTTTTATCAATGCTGAAATTGCGTAAGAAATGGCCAAAGGCACATTAAATGATCTGTAACTTACGAAGATTGGAGAGCAAGAAATTCCTTACATATAAATTAAAGTTATTTAACATTTTTGGGACCCATGCAACTATTCGTTTTCGAGTATTTATACTTACAGGGTATTAAATCACATAAAATTCATTCCAACAAAAACAATGCGCACCATGTTTTTGTTTTTGCTAAGCTAAGTTTCAACGCTATCAACTCCAGCCGCGCGCTGCATCTGCGCTCCTCCCCTGAAACTCTGACAATAATAATTTTAAAATTACAAATTCACGAAACATACTCGCAATTATTAGCAATGTCTGCACTCAGTCTTCCGCGCTTTTACCACTTTGGCAACCTACTCAAAACGAAAGATGTTGTCCTCCTCTTCTGTCCTCTCTACATCTTCTATACACCTTTGCATCTCTCTACCATCTGCCGTTAAGGATAGCTGTGCCGCGCCTAAAGCTCTATATGATATACATAAGTACATATATACATATACATGTATATATATAAATATATGTGAATATTATATTATATAATGTTATATTTCTACATACATGTGCACGTTTAAGAGATGTATCCCGCCAAGAATCGCCAAGGATTTCAGGTTGTGCTTGCTGGGCCACAGAGCTGAAGGCTTCCTTCTGCTACAGTGAAAACAAATCGATTAATTTTTGAAAAAAAATTTATACGTATATAGTTTCATCTTTAGTTTTTTGTTATACTAAGCGTATATACACTTCTTGAGGTTTGTGCATTTGCCAAGCGGATTGGCTTATGTACTAACCTAAGATACTGTAAACTTTTTTAATTTCGTATTCTTTTCTGTTAAAAATTTTGCTTTAAATAGATTTTTGCGATTTAAGTCTCACCAGTATTTTATTTACCTGGTGGTATAATATTTGTATAATGTGAAATGCAACTTTAAATAAATTTTATAGATTTTTATAGATCTTTGAAAATCATTTCTTTCAACTGTGCTTTTCCATAATAGTGGTATATTTTGAAGTTTGAGATTTATTTTCCCAAACAAAAGAGCCGAACAATATTATTTACTTATAGTCATTGTTCTTCTTCTGCCTATTGCTTACATTTGTTCGACTTATGCCATCTTTATCAATTTTTAATTGTTAAAGTAAAATGTAAGCCTAAAATGGTACTCTCGCAATAATATTCGCAAAATTCAAATACTCGATCTACCTAATGAAGAAAATTGATCTTAAATTTTCAACATTGACCCGCCCGAATAATGCTTGCAAATTTAAAATAAATTTGTAGTTTCATATGCCACTGTGCCTTGCTCACCTTGTATAAAATGCATAAAATTCACATTTAGATATTGCTCAGCGGCTGTGGCTTCCATGTTGCCACAACAGGGTCTGTCTGCCTGGGACGGGGATTGGCATTCATCATTCATACATAGTGCTGCGATTTTTCATTGCAACATGGCGGAGTCGCAGTCGCAGTCGCAGTCGCGAGTAAAGTCAATCAAATGTCTCAAGTTCATTACAATCTGCTGGAGTTGTTTGGTAAGTAATAAGCTTCGAACCGGGTCGTTGTTGTTGTTATTGTTTTTGTTGTTGTTGTTGTTGTTGTTGTTGTAAAAGTTGTCGGGCTGATGGAATAGTTGCTGACTTAGGCGGGCGAGACACCAGGCCAGGCGGAGGCAGGCCTCCTTGCCTTCATCATCATCATCTCATCGTAGTCCATTTTCGACTGCTACCTTGCGCCATGCTGTTGCCTCTGTTGTCTACTTCGCCGCTGCCTCTGCTGATGGGGTTGTGGATGAGTTTGATGCATGTTTTGTTAGCTTCTGTTGTTGATTTGGAATGCAGTTTGGTGGTATAGCCCGAAGCCATGGTGTTATTCCCGCATCCGCTACTTTGGTTGCGCTCTGCATTTTGATTGCTTTTTTTCGGTAGAAGCTTAAAGGAGTTGGAGTTTTCTTATTTTTGGAGATTGTGCAGATTGTTGCCAACTGAAGATTTTCATTCTTTGAAGTTAAGGTATGAAGAATTTGCAGAAAACCCGATATTGCTAACTAATTAAAATAAAAAACAAAAATCGATTCAGTACAACCATTTTTTTATTCATTTAATTATTGTCATTGTGTTCAGGCAAGCATCTACAAAGCTGCGGTTCAATCGGACTTCTATGTCTGACTACTTCCCCCAAAAAATTAGTTTTTGCACAAAAAAAAAGGTTTTTGTTTCTTAAGAAGTAAACATTGGACTACTTTATCACTAAGCGCATCGGTCAAAAATTCTTTTATAAAAAACTCTTCGTTTTTAAGACAAATATGAGTTTAATATGTGTCTGAAATATGCGTAAAATAATTTATAACTTCAATAGGAACTTGGAACGAAATTCCAAGTGTTGCAATATTTTGTACATCTGCTATGTATCTGCCAAGGTACTAGTTCTTCTTTTGTTCATACATATTTGTATTTACCCAGGATATAAGTACTTAAAAGGATATAAATACTAAATACAAATAAGAGGTTCTGGGCTTTAAATAAGTGTATTTTGTAAATATCCTCTTCTAATGAAATCTTATTTGTAAGCTAATAATGTACAAAAAATCAATAAACATAAAGCTAAAATTTCAAAACATGAAAATGTAGATAATTGATGATTTTCTAAACCTTCCCTTAAATTCAAGGTAAACATTGCGCTCCCACAAATTGCAAAAGTCTATATTTCTAAGAAGAAACTTTAAAATTCTCCTCTTAACAATCAGCTGATTAATTTAATATGTCGGTCGCCATGATTAATAAAGTTTATTAATGTTATAACCCCATTTTGTATTTTTCGTGGGTTACATGCAATTGCATACTAAACGTTAGCATAAAGATGGTTGGGGTTTTCCTATTGCCAGTTGGTTGGTTTTTAAAAGTCACATGCATATACAAAATGGCGTCGTGACAGGTTCGAAAATTGCTGGCCATATACAAACGCATATTTCAGGCATTTTGCATTTTGCATTAGACTGCGGTACACGACATTTCATTTGGAACAGCATAAAACAGAGCGCCAAAATGGCCGCCGCAAATACTCGGAAAGTGTCAACCATGAGCAGAGCCCATTGCCAGTTGAAAACCAACTGGTTCGTTGGTCCGCTGGTAGGAGACGAGCAGTCAGCCAACCAAAGCGCCGCGCCGGCCATTCAATGCCGGGCCGCGGCGCAGAAGCCGTAATTATTCTGTAGACCAAAGCAAAATAATTACTTTGATCGCAAATGATATTATTTTGCCGGCAATGGGTGTACGGCGGGCAAGTGTGAGCGCCGTACGGCCGGCTCTATTCTCTACATGCAATTGAGCTGTGCAATGGCCGCCTGCAACCGACGACGACGACGAGAACGACAACGATGTCCACCATCAGCCAAAAGTGCATTGCATTTGGCAAATTTGCATATGCGAGAATGGGAGAAGGATAATGGGTAGATGGGTATGGAGTGTAGTTTCCCTGGTAGTTTCTGCGCACATTTCCTCTCTCCAGTTCTCTCTGCCAACACCCAGCACCGCCCATCCCGTCCCGTCTTGCCCAGTTGCTAGTTAATTACTTTCACGTACATTTTCGATGGCCGTTCGCACAAAAATTTTATTTATTTCACTGCACTTGGAGCTGCCCCCATTTTCAGCTGCATCCATATCAACAGCCGGGGTCCGTTGGGGCCTCCTTCCTCACAGCCATTGCTTTGGCGCTGCTTTTTGTTAGCCTGAATGTGTTTTCGCATTTATATGCAAATTTTTGGTATGCATGCAAAAAATATAGCTTTCGTTGGGTGTTACAAGAGTACGACAAATGAACAAGAACCATTGAGTGTTGCGAATGTTGCAAGGTAGGTGGGACGCTTCCGCGGACCGCCCGAAATTAACTGGCAAGTACGCCAACCAATAGGGGACCAAATATGCCAATATAGGCTGCGTTATGGTATATATGTTATTTGACCAAAAACCAAAAGAAAACTCGGAAGTGGAAAATATTATCAAAGCATGTACTTGTTAGTTTCCAAACTGTGATTCAATCGTAAATTACATTTTTTAAATCGTTGAATATTAAATATTTTCGTTTTCCTTCCTTCATAAAATTACCCCTAAAAGGGCAAAATATATAATTTAACTGTCAGACGAAGGCATGCATGACAGTTTAAATTATCTTCATATCCTGAACCTACTGAAAATCGATAAAAAAAAAAGGGCATAATGTTTTTGTGCTCATGTATGTAACAGGCAGAAGGAAACATATCCGACCCCATAAAATAAATAAAGCTAATACACGGATTTGTGAAATTACAGTCACAAATGTGGTAAAATCGCGAAAAACGGTTGTATGAAACTTTTTTGTTTACTATCCGATCGGCCTCTAACGCATTTTCATAGATCTTTGCTCAACTTCATTTGAGGGGGGAATCACACTTGTTTTTAATCTATCCCTTGGTGGATATGGGCGTTAAAGATTTGGCGGATGAAGTTTCGTTATCAAATTCATTTTCCAGGACCTTCTGAAAAATCATTTGATACGTGTTTCACACTTTTTGCAGACTCCAAGCTTCCGCGGTGAGCGAATTTTTTTGTTTCGGCCGATCGTCTTATTATTTCAAAGCCCTACATTAGAACTTAATAAACATATGTTTCAGCGATTTTGGCAATTCCAACCGCAACTGTGGTATACCCGCTACAAACATTGGATCGGTTTCAAACTCATTTTCAAAGATCTTAGTGAACATTTATTTCTTCGATGAAAAATGAAGGGTCCACGATTTAAAATGTCCACGGGCGGAAAATAGTCGATAAAGTAAAATCTAAAATTTGAAGAACAAAACAAACATTTAAAATTCTTGACAAAAATATTGGTTGCCACACACAACTCTATTTGGAAAAGGCTTAGATGGCTTAAATTTTCTAATGGACGAAAAGTAAGGAATAAATAGAGTGCACTTTGATGCAATAGGTATGTTGGAGATGTAGTCAACCCTTGACCCCCATTTTTATGATCAGCGATTTCGGTCAAGATTCGGTTGGTATACTCAATACATCTTTAAAACTTAGAAATAATTGTTTAAAAGGTAATAGTCTAAGCCAGCCGACTACGTCATATCAGCAGGTTAGTTTTACATATACACTTTTTCCTACACATACACACAACTTTTTATTTTTATTCTTGTAAACAATATAATAAAACTGTCTCCTAGAGTACAAACATTTTAATTATTGAGTGCATTTTTGTTTTGTTATATACGTTCATTTAATTTATTTACCACCATAACTATTAACATTTTTTCCTTTGAATTCGGGCTGGACCTAAAAATATATTATGCAAAAAAACAATGTTATCTTGATTTCAAACCCAAGTGAATATTTGTTGCATGAGCTGGTTGCGTAAGAGGCAGAAACATATCTCTATTTCCCTTCTGCTCTACTCTTCCTGGGCAATTCATAAATTTTAGCAATGATTGTCGAGGCGGACACAAGTGTTGGGGGCGTTGCTAGATTACCGACTGTGTGGCTATCATCTGTAACATATTGTCAGCCCCATATTGGAGTCCTTGCACATGCATATGCATTGGTTCTTTGAACAAGGGCAGGCATGGACAGGGACAGGGACAGGGACTGGGATGTAAGGGGAAGTGGTACAGACGCGTCGCCACCCAAACAAACACTCGACGCTTTTGTTCTTGCTGATGGAATTATTTGTTCGCACATTGTCAACTTTCTGACATCCCACTCCGTCTCCTATCAGGCCGTGTGCATCTCTCTGTGCAGCCTGTGCCTTTCACACTGTTATGCCTCGCCCCTACCACAACACGTCCAGGTCGCATGCAATATGCAATTTGCCGCCACCACTGCCAAGGTTTTTTGGATGTGTTCGGGGCGACTCGGCTCGGCGCTTATCTTTGCCTTTATTTCATAAACCAGCGACTCTTGCACGTCCAGGTCCCGCATCCGTTTCAGCTCCTGCTCCTGCTCTTGGCCTAGGCATTTGGTTACAGTTTGAAAATTTTGGTACCACAACACGAACTCAAAACTGAAACAATGAACTGCGAGACTCTTTGCTGCAACTGCAATTGAGAGACTAAATCTGGTGTTGTGTTGTGTTGCGTTGTATATGTGGACTGCAGTTCCTGCCACAATGTATCATCAGATTTGAACTTTTGTGAGGCTGTCATAGTCAGAAATTGGTTGCATGCAGGCAAACATGCGAGCTTCAGGCCAGACTGCGACTTGATTTGTGACTTCATTAAGTGATGGTAGATTTTGTATGGGGTGCACAGTTGAAAAAGGCGTAAACCGAGGAAGGGGCTATCAATCATATTAAATTGTTTCACTATCCCTTTAGCTTTCTGATTATTGCTAAAATGCAACCGACATTGCTTTTTCTTCCTAACATAGCATGCAGCTTTCCCTCTAATAAGGCATTAGGGTCGAGTACAATGTAAAGTATCTATTAAAAAAATAATATGGATGAAATATAGTTGTACTAACATGACAGCCTTATAGTGTACAAACATTCTTAGGAAGAAATGCAATATGTTAGGAAAATTGTTTTGATTGCTTCTTCACAAAAGTGTATGTTTAGTAACTAACGAGAATTCAGAAAAATTCTATGCTAGTTTAAAAAAATAGTCGATTGAACTGATCAACTTTAACTTTACGATCCTTTAATTATTATAGAATACACAGCTACTAATTCAATTCAATTTCAAGTTAAACATTCTTGATCTGATCTTGAAACCTAAATACCAGCTTTTGTATCTCCAGCCCGTATAATCTCTATGATTTGATCTGATATTAAGAAAATTGGCGAAGTTGTATATTAAATGATAAACCTGTACTGCGATTACTATATATGAACATATATTTCAATATTATTTCAATATTATAGATTGAAAGTGTAGACTGTAGATATCATGGTCAATACGTTCGTACCAACGGACATGGCTAGATTATCTCGCTCCTCGTCCTTTAACTTATATACTAAATGGGGTTGATATTGTGCCTATACATTTGTACAAAACTAGTATATATCAAGTTGATCAATTTAGCATCTTAATCTGACAACATTATTCTTGGTTAAAATTCATGTAAAAATGGTACGCTCAAATATCCTAAGTATAAAGACATAGGTCAAATTTTCCCAACCTCGTAGCTCGGTCAAAACTGATCTGATTGGCTTTAATCTTTGATCATTTGCAATAATTTTTGCATTATAATAAGAATTATTATATTATTATTAGTGAAAGGCAAAGTGACTGCATACTTTAAATTATTTAAAAAACAACATAATAAATAACAGAATTTACATGCATTTTTCTACATAGAACATGAAATTTTCATTTCAAATTTAAGCTATTAAAAATATTTTTGTTTTTTTTCCATACCGTATACAATATTTAAGCTAATGTACATTGAAAGTTTTAACCAAGTTAATGAAAATTATAACTTGAATTTTAATATAATTATTTTGCGAGCTAGCAGTCCATGGCTTTTACAGACAGTCTTAAGTGATCGGACATGCAGGTAGCCTCTTCTAATATGTAAGGCAGACACCTTTCGAACTAAACAAAACCCATGCCAACAACTTATGCTAATGGCAGCAAGAAATAAGTGTTGTGCGCTTTACGATATCATGACAAACAGACATTTCATTTCAATTAAATTTAGCTGTACAAAGTTTCCATTCATGGTCCAAGGTGAAAAACTTTTATGTAAAAATTGTTCATTTCAAAGCCGCAACAATTAAATTTAATCCCTGGAATCTTTTCTGCCAGTTGTTAAACTAACGCGCCTCCAACTGACGCAGCCCCTTTTCGAACATGTGAAACCCTTCAATGCAACTAAAGCTTTAATCGTCTGCATGTGCTGTACCCATTATACCCTGTGCCCATTGCAAATGTGTCTATAAAAGGATTTGCAGTTGTCCAAATGTATTTAACGGGGAGAAGTAGGCATGGCCGGCCCTAGACTGTCTATACTCCTAGTTAGAGTCAAGATCCGAGCTAGAGATCCCCAATTCAGTATTCAAAAAATTTTCCGTTTTCGATAAAATAAGAATATCCCCAATTTGATCTTTTAGTTATAATCTTGCACTTTGGCATAAACTCACATATTAATGCAATATTTAAGTCCCACACATTTCAACAAGTATTTCCTATTAAAAAAAACACAGCCACAGATTGATTGTGTTATGTTACCTCGGAGCTAAGTACAGGGTATCACCTATTCGGACACTATCTAAAAGCGCGCTCCTACTTGTTATAGATTTGACACTTGAAACAAAATGCTTCGAGTCTTCAACATTTGAGTTGCAAAACAGGAGAGAGTCGTGGATAGGGATGTTAGCCATATTGGGTATTGGACGCTTGGATGCTTTCTATTACATTCAGCGTGGCGTAAAAACGACAATGAGGGAAAATACCCACTAACAGAACAGCAGAACCACCAACGGAGAAACATATATACTCACTTCAGTCGCCCACTTTTCTGATGCCAACCCTTTGATGAGGCTTAGTTGTAGGTAGGGGCCTTGCTGGTGGGCGGCGTGTGGATTGTCGATGTCGCGATGCTTATGCAAATTGTTAGCCGTTTGACTATGAAAACAAAGTGCTGTTATTTGATCTTTGGATGGGGCAACGATGACCAGCAAAGAGTTTATAAAATGCAAAAAAAAAAATCTTATTCTACGAACTTAATGATATTTACATTTATTTCATGCGAAAAGGCCTACCGGCTAGAAAAAGGGAATTGCCAAGCAAGTCAGTTTTTTCAATGATGTCTGACAATGACATTATGCATTTTTGTCACTCTCATGAAGAGTGCATATGCTAGACATAGAAACAATTTTCCTAGAGTGTAACTGGGACTAACACATCGGCACAATGAGAACAAAAAACCAAACTAGATACTAGCTATTATGCTATATATATATTTATATGCCATTATTCGAAAGAGGCAGTGTCTTACAAATTGTGCTAATGGTTGCAATTGAAAATCTATTTTCTATGCATATGGTATACTACCGCATAACAATTAAGTAAACTTGATCAAAGCGTGCTGCTTTACAAAACTTAAATGTAACTAAAATTCCTTTGTTAGAGTAAAGGGGACAGTAGGAGGTGAGAAAATGTATCTTAGCTGCTTGAATATCATTTTTATTTGGCAAGTAAAGTCATCAAGCTACTGAGAAAATATATCTTAGCTGCTCGAATATTCTTTTTTATTTGGCCAGTGAAGACATCAAGCTACTAATCATTAATGTGTGGCAGCTAAGTACTTCTGACTAACACAGTACATAGTCTTACTTATCACTTCTGGCATCGCCATTGCCATGGTCCATTGCCCAGGGCTAAACTTAATTTACAATTAGAACGCTCTTCCGAGTTGTGTATGGCGAATGTTGGCGTCACGGCTCATTCACATCGAGAGCTATGGTGGGTCTCACTTCCCCCAAAAGAGCTTAGGGGCAACACTTGCGACAACTTTATTTTTACCAAGCATGCAAAGTCCAAGTTGCCGTCGCTGTTTCTGGGTCCGAGTCAAAGGTCTAAGTCTAATATCCAATTTAAATTAATCAAGCTGGAGCTGTTGCATTCCCAGTACTTTGCGCATAGCGTGCTATTGGACAATTTATGTGCGTTCTAATAAATTTTTAATTATTTGTGAGGTAAACCAAAAAGATTTGCTCGACTCTATGCGAAATTGAAACTACTCAGACCAATCGAAGGCCCACTCCTTAATTCTAGCCACATAAATAAATTGCCGGCAATTACGGCGTTAACAAGTTTTATTGACTGACTAAATGTGTTTGGCTCCCCAAACGCAGTCAAGTCCATGGAGAGCCCCTGACCAGTTACCAAATTTTTTCCTCTGTCGTTTGTCTCTCTGGCAAGGACATTTCATGGGCTTGTACAAACGTTTAAATGTCTGTTGAGCCCCGCTCTCCGTTTCATGTGCTCACCGAAAATTTATTTGCGCTTTGTCACCGTCTGGCCAAGTTTTTGTTTTTATACAGCCATCGCTTGGGGTGTCTGCCCTTTAGGAGCGAAAACAATGAATAATACTCGACTCAGCTAGCCGAAATCGCCTGCAGTCAGCCGTTGGCAGTCATTCTCGTTGGACTCTCACCCACTCTTCGCACGAGCCCCATTTATTCCGCCAGATCAATCTTCGTTGAACTTCTGTCCATGTCCATGTCCACATCCACATTCACATCCACGTCCCATAGTTGTCTATCGGTTCGACACTCTGTTGGATGTGAAATTTATTAGCAACACTCGTTGCCCCAACTACTGCGCTAAGTCAACTCCCATGTGTGTCGCGATAGGAAATAAAATCGGAATCATAATCCTAAGTCTGCCTGCGTACGTATATGGGAGGCCTTTTCGCACATTGCAAATATCGAAGATGCCAAAAAATTAACATCGCAAAAAGCTGAGGGAAAATCGCATGAAAAATTGACTGGAAAAATTGAAAAAAAAAAAAAAAACAAGCTCGTAATGTGGCACTTGTTTCGCTTTCTGTGTCTAGGGATTCGACGACGGTGACGACGGCAGCCAATAAAAAGATAAAGCGACGACTCATATCGCCCCCGTCTGGCTATAGTTCCAAGCATGTGCCTGCGCCTGGGACATGTGCGGCGGTCTCGGGCCTCGGGACTCGAGTCTCGGGTGGGTTACCACCACGAGAGACTGGGGGCGATATCAGCATATGCGGTTTAAGTTGCGGTTGACATTTATTTCACGCACCATTGCACAAATAAATGCGTTGCGGCCTGCTATTTGTTTATTGATCAAGCGTAGTGGGAGATACAATATGGAAGGATATGCTATCGAATTTGGCCGAAAATTGAGTTTTTTTATAGGGTATGCTATTGGCTTTTTCAGAATATCGCGACCAAGCTAACAATCATTCCTTTTAACACTTAAGCAGTTATAAAAAAATATTAGAATATTACATCATATAATTATCATAACATCAACTATTATGATTTTCTATGCAAGAAATCATTTGTTATAAAAATGCATTCTATCTTATACTACTCTCCATATATCTTTTGACATATTTTTATAGAAACGATTAATATTTTCTCCTTTTGGTGAAATTGTAAAACAGAAACAGGTAATAGGCCAACTATAAAAATATGTAGAATATTATAATAGTTTCTTTTTATTTACTATTCGTGGGCGTGGAACAAAATTAAGTTTGATATATTTATATCCTGAACCCACTGAAAATGGGTAAAAATGGTAAATTGTTTTAAAGCAAACGTATGTAACAGGGAGAAGAAAACAGCTCCGACCCCATAAAGTATAAAAGCATACAAATTTGTGCAGCATATCTATTAATAATTATTGTATTATAAATAGGTAGTTGCATAATTGTATTACTCCGAAAGGCAATTTAAAAGACGTTCAAAGCACTTATAAAAGAATGTCGCAGCATGGACATGTATGTATTTGTTAGATATTAACATTTAAGTTAATTGTTTTGTTCATCTGTCGACTCCTATTGGAACTTATCTAAATGCCAATAATTGTTAACTTGTAGTACCCCCGGCAATCCTATTCACATTTCTGCCATCATCAGCGAGCCTGGCGCACATTGGCAAGCCCTTTTTGATTGTTACTTGTTATTGGTGCAACATCTGGCAACGCCCACAATGTTTGGCCTCTTTTTGAAGTCATCTGACTTCCAGTCGTCTGCTTTGGTGCGTCTTCTTCACTTGAGTTCGTTCTCTTTTTATAAATTTAATTTTACGCTTCAAAATTTAAAATTTTACACTTTATGTTGTTGGATGTTGTTGCTGATGGGCTTCTCTCGTGGCTAATTCCTTGGCCTAAACATCAAAAGTGAAGTTTCGAAGTGCTGCACGAAATTCTTGTCACGTACGCAAAATTTTAATTGATGCCATTAAAAGGTCAGCAAACGAGGAAAGGCTCAAGAGTCGAAGGAAGCAATGTTTGGGGGCGGGACAAAGGAAACATTTGTGTCTAAAAAATGAATTAAACTTTTCATTTGGCCAACAGAGGAGAAGAACCGCAAGATAAAACTACTGCAATATCTTGTCACTTGTCTAAAAGGCCTTAAATTAAATAATTAACCCTCAGAGCGTGCGTGTAGAGTAGGAGGAAGTCGAAGAAGTTACGAAGGACTCATTTTCAGCCAGTCGATTAGCTCAATGATTGAGCGCCTTTTAGTGAAGTGGCTGAAACTCGTATAAATCAGAGACGGTCTAAGTTTCCGGGCGCTATTCACAGATCGAGAGATGGACTCGCTCTGACAATAATTAATAGAATTGCAGTGCGTCTCTATATCAAAGCCCCATGTCAACATATATCACATGACAAGCGAAAACTAAACGGCAAGAGAAGAAAACAATGCACGGCGACTGAGAATTTTAATTGCTTCCCCACGGGGCTGTGTGTTGACTTTAATTGTGTGAAAAAGCAAAAACATTCTAATTTACGATGCTATGCTTATTAAGTGCGCGGAAGGATGCAGGACATGTGAGCCATGTGTGCGTGGAATGTGATAGTGTAATTATTATGCGGTTTTGGGTTCGTTCCAGCACTATAAAGAATATATGGTCTGCTCGAAACGTTGATTTTCGCTGCCGCTTGCCGCCTGCCGACGCCTGCTGCCGTCTGTGGACGTCGCCTGGTGAACAATTGCAACCAAGATTAGGCAGCTAAGCCGTCACTCCCCTCCTGCTCCTGCTCCCGGTGCTGCTGCTGCTGCTGCTGCCCTTGCTCTTTATTCAGATGCCGCATGTTGCCCGTCGAGTCCTTTTGTCCCTTGAATGTTTGCTTTTGCATACTCGCATTTGTAAAGCCAGTTGGGAAGTTGCGGCCAGTTGGCATCACACAATGTGAAAATGTACTCTCGGAAAAGTGTTTTATGCAATTTGCCTTTGTTTGGCATTGTAATTAAGTTGACAATCCATCATCATACATCATCATCAGGCCAAGGCAATTTTTACAAAATTTGTTTGTCTCTGCATTGATATGCTCATTTGTATTTTTATTCTTCTGTCTGGCGCATATAATTTTCTAATTTTCGACAATTTGTTTAATGCATATGCATTGTGATTGCTAGAAAATTAATTTAAAAGGTTCAGCTTGTGGCCAAAAGTTGTCTCCGGTATGGAAACTATCCAATAACAACTGCTGTTATCTTATCAAAACTTAGTCAGGTTAGACTCTCTGTTTTTATACTATTTGTGACTTTGCACAGATCCTGCTGGCAGCAAGGGAATATAGGGTCGAATTACAAAGAAGTTTTTCGTTTTTCTAATTACGGGCTACTATAGGAACAGTCGGGTATTTGGGCTGTAAATGAAAAAGTTAACATGCTTCACATAAGCCCGACTTCATTTCCCTGATTCTCGGCGATTTCCAGCAACTCCGACGCTATATGATTGCAGCCAAGCCCTCTGGTTGTTGGCCTTGCCACCACTTGGAACCCTTAAACCCATTCCAGCCGGGGCACAAATAGAACAGAAGTTGCTGGCGAAAAAAAAGGCAATGACTGCAAAAAAAGGCGATAGAGCAGGGAAACAGTGATTCGGAAAGATGTCCGTGTGTAAGTGTGTGTGTATGTGTGTTTAAACTCAATTAGCATAAAGTGCAATCCATCATAGAAAATGTCAAAAACTGCTGAGCAAAGTTTTCACAAGTCAGTCAGCAAACTGATAATAAAAAATGGAATCGTGGACAGGGGATGGAAATGGGAAAACATACGGGTGAGAAACTTCCATAGAAATTCTAATATATTAAGCAAATATGATAAAATGGTTCTGGTCGGGAGTGCGTTGGTAACATAATCAGCATAACGAAGTCATATTGATGACCTCTACCCATTACTCAAGGCAAGGACTAGAAGTTTGGGAAGTAGTGCATTCTTACTCTTGGGCTCCACAGGCGTAAATCACAAATGTGGCTGGCAAATGTATTGACAAAAACAAAAACATTTGATTTCCTAACTCTCTATCTTGAAATAATCAATCTCTTGATTGATTAACCAATCAATCTATCTCTGGATGTGATCAACTTCACCAATTGCAGATCGACATTTGGAAATCGCGCCTTCTACGTGCATAGTAATAGGGTATAAATATAGAGAAAACAAGTTTGCGTCTTAAAGGCTTTCTCTTTAAGCCTTACTGGTATTTATGGGCTTTCTGCACTATAAAATAAGTCGTTTTGCCAAATTTGAAATAAAAAATGCCAAAAATGTTCGAGCAAAGCATGGGGATTGGGGACTGGCTGCCCAGAATGGTTGGGGTGATCATAAATTTGTAGGTGAAGTGAGCTAGCCTTTTGTGTACCTTTGAATTATTGTCACTTCTCTGGCGACGTGAAACTTGGGCAGTGTCATAAACTTTTAACAAAGGACACTCAGGATATGGCCAGCCATCGGATAGAGATATAAAGTAACGTAAGGCGCCCATCCACTTGCAGACTTACATATACATATGTATGTCGTATTCTATGTACACAGCATTGTCGGATGTCTTTTTGCTGATCACTCGATACGAGCAGAGCCCTAATAAAAAGCAAAATAATGTTTGGGATTTCAAAAACTGTTCATATTAAGATATTTCGCTTGCCGTCTGCCACTCGCTGGCACTGTCAAGAGCATTAAAAAGTCGTGGTTAAAAAAGAGGTGCGTTCTTATACGTCAAGGCGCCTACAGTATAGAAATACATATGCATTCGCATATAAATGTGTACAAACCAGAACTAATATAAAGATGCTCGATTTGATAAAAAGAAATCATATTATGAGCTTGGGAAAAACTTTTGGCTGCTGCAACTGCGATGCCTGCGGCTGCCAGCATTGTGGGCGTTGCCGCGAAATTCAAATGCAGTGGCAGCAAGGAATAAAGATGGCAGCTGGCAACAGTATAATTGCAGGAAAAATGAAGAAAATCGGGAGCACAGAGCAAGCGCTAGGAAAAGCAAATTTTCACTGGCAAGTCAAGAAAATTGCATTACGCAGATGTTGCCAACTGCACGAAGCAGAGTCCTGTGCCTGGTGCGGGTGAGGCAGTTAAGAAGAGCTTAAGAAAAAGTCATAAAACACGAACAACAGAAGAAAACTGCAAATGAATGAAATGCTGAGGTGTTTCGAGGCGAGCAGAAATAGCAATAAAATAATGGATATAAGAATGCGGACAAATTGAAAAAAGAGAGAAGAAACGAGAAGAACGATTTTAGGAACTTTAATTGCATTCGAATAAGAATTCCCAAAGAATGCATTTGTATTTTATCATTGTCATAAAATTTTCATTAAAAACTACTGCTGCAGCGCCGAATGGCCCAACAAAATTGCAAAAGCATAAATTTTAAATTGGCCAGAGACCAGCAGCAGCGACAGGACAGCTAACCCAGACCTGACAGCGGCCCAAATTAGGCAGAGACTTAAACCAAAATATTGTTATTACCTTGGAAAGAAAATATTTATTCAATATAGTACAATATTTTCTTGAATGGGTGCGGGTGGCGGGGAGCCGAATGAATGAAAATGCCTTTAAATTGTAAAACGAGATGCATAAACAAATGCATAGCAGGCAGGAGAACATAAACGCACACATACAATAATAAAATTGTAAAAACAGACGCAAAAGCTCTTAAGTAAATAATGAAAAAGGTACTCTTAAAAACCAAGGGAATATACAAAGACAGCAAATGCAATAACAGAAAAGCAAAAGCAAAAACACAGCGCAGTCGGTTTGTATATAAGGAACGAAATGAGAACGGAACACTGCGGCGCGTCGCGTTTGAGGGCGGAGTCAAGCGACTGGCATAGAAACGAAATCTCGCAATGAAATAGAAATGGGAATTGAACAACCATTTCGTCCACACACAAGCAAGCAAATACCGAGAGAGAGAGACGTACACTAACACATACGCACGCTCAGAGAGCGCAATAACGAAACAAATACCAATGCATGCGAGAGCTGAACCCAACAAATACAAATATCTGCATACAAACAGATGCAGCAGCAGTTGGCTCTCGGCTCTTGTATTGGCTGCCAAAAAGACTCTGCAATTGTTGTTGCTCAGACAGCGGCGTCTGCAGATGCTATTTAGTAATTTCTACGCTTTTGTAAGTATTAATGTAGCCGATAGCCGAATAACAGCCGCAAAACGTGTGAATGAATAATAATAAAAAAACAAATATGCGTATAGATTTAAATAAAAAAACGCAATTGGAGCCTTCACACATAAATCCTTTCCTTATTTAAAGTTCACGTTCTCAATAGTGTGTCGGTGTATGTATGTGTTTTATTATCGCGCTGCTTATGCCGGCATTGTCCCGCCCATCACCCGGACCACCGCCTGCCTATCAGCTTCTTGTTTATTTATTTATACATATGTATGTGCACGTAAATGGTGTATACATAAGTATATTAATATATACTTTCCACCATTTAATGTACATTTTTTTCGCTTGCTGCAAAACTGATTTTGATTTGGCAACGTCGAAACATCTGCAAAGAATTAAAAATGCGTTTTCAGGAAGACCAGAACAAATTTATTAAGTTTCTTATCAATAACTTTTGCTCATACTTACCTGCTTGAACTTTATTATCTGAAGTCGAATCTGGGAACTTTCGTTTATGAGCTTCTTCTTCATTCTTCGCTGCGATTCTCCTAATTTGAACTCACATTTCTTTGGGATAATACTCGTCATTTGATTACTATGTATGTATATTTAATCAATCTATAATTAAAAAAGAAAAAAAAACATTAATAGCTTATTGACATTTTTATAGAGATGTCGCATAAGTCAACATCCTCTTCGTATCGATATAAATGTCCAATTTGCATTAAAGTATAACGACATATTAAGCCAAAATCGGACTTTAACAAAATTTACATCATTCAAATGAGATGCTTTTTGGACAAACATATTTTGGAGTCTTTTAGCAATATTAATTTATATATTTTAGATTTCAGTGGATACACACATATTTGTTTGCATTGCTGCTGGTATAAACTTTATTTTAATTTATATTAAGAAATGCACACAGTCTAAAATTGACAACTACTAAATTTGTATTTACAAAGCACCAAACATTGCGGAACATCCGTCGGTGGTAGTTGCAAGTTTTACATTTCTTTCTCAGAGAGTCCAGAAATTAAGTTGCAGCTCTTACAACTAAATCAAATGTTTTGATAAATTACAAAACACACGCTAACTTTTCGTCCAACAAAATGGCTGAGCGGCTCTTGATGCTTATCTGCCATTAAAATAGGGCAAAAGCCTGGGCCCCTTCCTCAGTCGATTGCGTTAGTGCAATGCATTTTGCATGCTTGTGGCCCTGTGGAGGGTATTTTAATTTGTCATGAATGGAAGGAGACATCTCCGACCCCAAGAAGTACATATATTCTTGATAAGTATAAAGGTTGTTGATATTGCCCTGCCCGTTTGTCCGTTTTTATAAAGACTTGCCTCTAGATCCGTCTTTCTATTGCAGATCAAACTAATATATATATAAATCACCTTTTGTTTTTCGAAATATCTAAGCCAAACTTGTGTAGGATCTTATTATTATCGGACTAAGTATCTATAGGAAAAATGGGGTGAAAAATGCGTTGGAGCGGAACACTTTTCCTCACCTACCAGGGTATTTAATCGTTGTTCTTGTTTGTATAATTTGAGCGTTCCGAGACTTGCATTCGTGTGTAACTAGACTTAACTTACACTGTGCATATGTATGAATGGACTCGTATAAATATTTATTTGCCCGATGTACACCACAAGTAGTTTCTTGTCAACAGGCCGCAAAGCTGTCAAGTCCTCGCAAAATTTCATCCCAAGCCAGTTGTAAGGCATTTGAGGCACGTGAGAGCAACTGCCAACTCAGGTGACCCTCGTACAATTCGCAAATTGGCCGTGATTTATAATAGTGCACCAAAGGGCAACAGTTTAAGTTGTCAGCAATGAACATCTTGAGTGTTTAAAGTTGTCATCATTTCATATATTTACAATTATGGGTATTACGACTCGCTCGTGAGCTTTGGCCTGCGTGTAACTCATACTTATTTATTTGAGTTCTTCTTGTACGCTCGCTAGTCGCAGGTCTGACGTTTATTTTGGACTTCTATTTTTATGCGGCGCGTGTGCGGAATCATCGGCTGGAAGATAATTGTACAGAGTATTTGCATTATTATTAACAATAAAATGAACAACAAAAAGGAAAAGGAGACGGGGGGCAGCAGCTGCGGCAGCAGTAACACGTGTGAAAATCAAATTCCATGGCATCACCTACGCAAATTACAAAATGAACACACGCACCAGAAATAAAAGGGGGGGTCCCCCAAGCCGGGGCTTGTGTGGGTGACCGGTCAGGCATCTGGGAACCTTTCATGGCGTTGGACATCCGGGCACATGGATAGCTGGCAGCGGGTTAAGCGCACTCGCCATGCCAAACAGGTCATCTCTCGCTGCTCGCTCGCTGCTCACTCATATTCATTCATCGATGATTATTGCGTTAATTATTATCCTGTTGGCTGCCTGGCACGCTGATGGGCAACATGGCTGGGGCTGGGGATGTGGCTGGGGATGTGGCTGGGGATGGGGACGGGGATGGGGCATATTTGTGCGTAAACTTCAAAAGGAATGCCAGCTATTTTCGTGTAAGGCCGACTTGTACCTGAACCCCGTTCACTACTCGACGAGAACACATAGGCATGCAACACGACCCTCGACGACCCCAAGCAACATGTCCTGCTGCTATCGCTGCGACGCGACGCGACGCGGTGCGACGCTTCGGGCAAGTCTCTACCTCCAGTGTTCCTACCTCGGATGCGTTCAGGGCCTGTCGGCAACTGGACTAATAATCATTTACAAAGCGGCCGCTACACAAAAAACATAGCCCCCTGTGTTAACGTTGACGTCGCTGCTTCTTTTGTTGTTATTGTTCGTTGCGTGTTAAACGTTTTATTTTTATCCTTTTTGCTTGGCAAAAGTCTTGTTCCTAATTCTATAGACTCCTAAACGGGACTAGCCGGAAGAGTTAGACTATGAGGAGAGGCAGGAATATGACTAGATATGCCAATATGTCATGAAAATGTACGCTATTCATCACTATTTAGTTTGTAGATACTAAGAAGATTGAAAATAAAATGCTTCTGAGTGTATAAGTAACACAATCCTATTTCAAATTCTGATTGTGACAGTTGTCCCTCGCATAATGTTTGGGAATCCAGTTCTCACACTTATCGCTGGGCCTGTCATTAGGTGCATGGCGTATCCCAGAGGCTAAATCTTAAATAAGACTTAATCAGTCAGCTAGCTAGTCATAGCGAGAAATAGCTGGAACTCAGGTCTGCCTAATGTATTTATTTAATTAAGCCCGCCACTGAGACGTGGCTATAATCAATCAAGAAATTAGTGACCTAGGCATGGGAACGAATGTGGAAACTGCCAAATATGAAACTGCAAGCCGTCAGAATGCAAGCCGGCGATTAGAGGGCACTTACTGGAAGCTCCCATCCCATCCTGTTGATTTATCCCCTGTCGCATGATGCACGCGCCCTCAGGTGCCAATTAGGCATTTTGTACATTTCAAAGGCGACAATTATGCTCAGGAGCAGGTCAGGTGTCTCTTGGCCGATATTACGAGAATTTGCCGCGCTTTCCAATTGCAAGACAAATTTGTTCGCTTTATTTGTTGTGTGTTGGGTCGTTTGTCTGTGGACTAATCGAAATTAAATGACGTGTGAATGCTGGCAGCTGTCGAGCATTGCTTTCAGTTGTTGTCGCCTCTTGCCAATTTTCGATTCCCAATTGCCACTGGGCTTCGATTCCATTAGTTTTTTGTCCAATACAACTGTCGCCTGTTGTTTGCCGACTGTCCTTTTGTGTTCTGTTTTTTTTTCTCTCTCTCTCTTTTTATCAATTTTGTCGTGGCTTTTTGATGGGGTCCGCCAGCAGGCCCCATAAATTATGACGATTGCCGATTACATGTACGACTACGAGTACGATTGTGATTATGATTGCCAACTGCCGTTTGCGGCTAATAAACAGCCCCAGTCAAATAAATCCACTGGCAAAGCTCTCATTTAGCACCATATTCGTTTTGTTGTTGTTGTTGCTTTTTATCTGTTTGGCAGCTTGCACGTATTCCCAGCCTGAACATTTAATTATTAGTAAATAAAAAAGAAGCGATAGTTTTTTTTCGGCAGCTGCCTCAAGACAACTTGGCTCTGCTGAACGCCAAAATGATCATCAATATTATTGATCAATGGATTTTGGCTGCTTTATTTACGCTTGGTAATAATTGACTTTAATTAAATGGGTATCAGAAGCAGACTTTTTCCACTTAATAGAGAATGTAGATTCTTAATCTGTTTTGAATACCGAATCTCTAGCTCCAACTTTAATATATTATTTCTGATAAAATTACAGCTAAATTAAAGTTATTGTAAGCCTTAGCCTTAAATAAGAATGTAGATGGTAAATATTAATGGATTTTTACATTGAGTGTTTATGAGTTGATGTTTATATTATGAAATTTGTGCGTGGTTACCTTTACTATAATTCGTATAACATGCTTAATGATTTATGAATTTCGAATAGTTTTTTACGGTTCACTTTAAAAGGGTTGAAAAGGGGTCGCTATTGGAAAATGTTTTTGTCTGAGTCTGCGAAAGTGTTGGCAGTCCGATAATATGTGTTTTGTTTAGTTTGGAGTATTGGGGTTGCGGAATTGGCAGGTGTTTCAGGTGGTGTGGGTACGGTCAACAAGGTTTCAGAATATTATAATCCCTCTGTTTTAATCAATTTTCTTTAGGTAAATTTTAAACTAAAGTAAGCACTACAGAGAATCAAATATTTCATATGATAGATTTTAATAACTCAAAGTATTAATTCAAATAAAAAGGTATTGGTGTGAAGCCGGGGATATTTTCTGCAAAGTTTGTTTACATTTCTGAAGGGTATCATCCCTCCACATTTTCTATCTTTATATATGTATCACAATAAAGCTCTCAGTTCGTTACTTTGCTCAAACAAGTTGAATCGAAAATATATGTAGATGGTAAATAGACAGCAAAAGGCAGTTATTTAAATATATAAGAAACTAGCGAGCATTATCCGGCATTTATTAAAATGTAAAAAAATATACCAGATTTGGTTTGATTTGACAAGCGTATATGAGTTTAAATAAATGCTTTGAATGAATATATTTTCGAAACTATTTGTGTATTATTGCTACATATTGAGCTTCGTCTATGAGTTAAACGTTAAACTAACAAAATATGAATTTGATTCTTACCTCGCAAGTGATCAATAAACTCCGACCAGCTTATTTGTCAACGTGTAGCACGCAGTGGCCAGCTGGAAATAGATTGCAATTGTCATCAAATTTCGCTCAATGTGTCATTATTTGCAGCTTTGTGCTTGTAGTTTGAGTTTCTTGCTTGAAAAATGGCTGACGAACCGCAAAACAGCGTCGACAGGCAGCTTATTTGCATATAAATTAAAACTTAAAAGTAGCTCAAAAAGAAGCCGAGAACACATACGCCCATAATTTGATCATAATACTAACTACCACGACTACATGACTACGGGAATGACTGCTGCTGGGGCAGACGCTATGCGAAACAGTTTCTTGTTTCGCTGCTCGGGATGCGGCTTTCAAGTTGCTCGTCTAAAATTCCGCACAAATTTTATAAATGTCAAGCAAGGGCGGCTTTTGCATGATTCCAGCATAAATCTCACATTAGTTTGAGTGTGGCATAAAAAAGAATGTCGCATGTGCCCAGTATTCAACGAGCTACAGACAACACTTTTGTCTACATGTCCTGTCCCGGTAGTAGCTATGGCCCTGGGAGCGCTGTCCTGGCTGAAGCATGCAGAATAAACCGCAAAATATTTAAATGTCTTTGATGGGTAGCTGTGTGGCACAAACCCAATTGCAAACTATTCTCTTCTCCAACAAAATACTCGATGAATTTTTGTTTCGGCTTGGCATTTTGTGCACTTCAAAGTATTCGCAGAGTTTTCAGTCGCATTGCAAATATTTTCAAACAACTATAACGAAAATTAATTACATCCGCACCACGTACATATCTAATATATATAGCCAAGAATGAACGTCTATGGGAACAGCAAAAAGAAAGAAGAAAGCACACACGTTTGCCAGGTATGCTAACAGTTATTTTAAGTATGCCGTGTGTGTGCTTTATATGCTGGCCTAAAAGGGGATTGATACATCAGATCATTAATAACCTCCAGGTTGTTTCGAGTTTTTCGAGTTGATTCGCCTACTTTCCTGAAACATTATTTGTTTAATTTCACGGTACATATTTGTATAGATTCAAATTTGTTATGATACTGTGTTCTCAACCGAAAACAGTATATCGGTTTCGTGTCTGTCGGTCTGTCAATCTAGACGATTACCTTTTACTTACTTACTAATACTCTAACCAACTCATCTTTTCACAAATCTCGATGTCTATCAAAGTTTTAGCGATCGAAAAGTTCGAGATGTTGCATTACTAATGAATCTCTGTCGACGGCAAATTAACAACAAGGATCCGCTGCCACGCCCATAATAAAAGGAGATTCTTTCTCTTACTTTTGTTACACTAGAAATAGAGTAGTACACAGTCGGGAGAGTCCAACTGCAACTTTTTAATCTTGTGTTTGTCCATGCAATCGACGAATAATTTATTGCTGGTATCTGTGAAATCCGTTTTTACAACTCAACCGAATCATTTAGTATATTTTGTAGCATTGCCTAATGATGATTGGCTGCTGTTTAATTACTTTTCGAATGACTACCAAGAAATCGAAAACTAAAATGAAATGTAAAAGAATGTTAATCATAGCTTTGAAATATCCATTGCGATCGATTCGATAATCTTTTTAGTAGTGCATTAGTCTATGATATATGTTTAACTGATTGCGAACCGTAAAAGTAAGAAAGTTATTTGGAAAATTCATTTGTGATGTGATGTTCTCGGTAAATCCACACCTTCTGGGTTAATAATGGAGATGAGAGATTGTATGTGCCCGACGGAACCGGCCGGATCGGACAATAGGACTTTTCGTTCGAAAAGTAGGTTTTTGCATAAAACACAAGATAACCCGGCATTTACTAGTTATTACGCTGCTTATATATAGGCTAAGTCTTGACAAGGTCGCACTACTATATTATATAGCTCTATAGGAAGAACCGGTCGAAAAATTAGTTATTAAATATTAAATATTATGTGTTCTCAAACAACATTTGCGTGCTTTACTATTTTCACAAATCTTATTTTATTTTCACGCTTCTCATGCGTTCGGATTCAAGCTTTATCAAATTTTTGATGTAAGTCTGATCAATTGTGGTATTTCCAACAGAACAAAACATACTCCATATTTAATCGAATTATTGACAAGTTGTATTGCTCTACAATCTCTAGCTTGCTTTCATAAAATGAACAATGTGTTCGTGTTATGACAGGTTATTCCCCATTATACCCTGTATCCATAGAATCTATGTATAAAAAACCAAAACGGGGTTACATTTAGTATAAATATTCTTGATTAGCATCAACAGTCGAGTATACAACGTAATTTTCGCTAGCTACTTGGCTTGCACCCGTCTTGGCTCCGGTTACACAGTCTAATTGCCGTAATCCATTTATGGAAGGTAGTGTACAATACGAAACGGCCCTGTCGGAGAAAATAAAAAGCTAAATAAAAATAATAATAAGCCAGGCGAGAAGTCGTTGCAATATGACAAGTCTTGTAAAAAATAGGGCTCCACCCGCCTTGACCACCTACTGACTTCTGTATAATAATAAAACGAAACACGAGACTCCTTCGAGGAAAAGCCTTTATATAAGTCCGATAAATGCCGGGCATGGGCAAAACATGACAAACCAAGGGCCGTCAGACGATTTACATTACTTACTTTGCGGCGTCTCTTATTTTCCTCTTATTTGGGGGAATCGTACAAGGAAATGCTGCGCTTATTATAATTTCCTTTGTGCATTAGTCGTTGTTCCCCACCCTGCGTAGCTTTGCCTACTGTGCACAGTGGGTTACCTGGCTAAATGCCATTTCGCTGTAAGCGCCTGCTTTTTATGTTCTTTTCATTATACACTGTTCACAAAGTGAAAGAGAGTGGTTTCGCGCAAACTCCATTCCTTTATTCGCGTTCCGTATTTTCGCGGCTATTGAAGCTTAACATATAGACTGGTATTGGTATCTGTCGTAACTTCTGCTGGTTGACTATTCATGGACATTCATTCTGGAAATCAAATAATATTATTAGATCTTGTCTCACCAATATTGAAAAATTTTAACAAAATTGTTGCAGCCTCGCCCATTCACCCCTCAGCTTATTCTAAAAATCAATATTTCCCAAAGTCTTAAAGTCAATACTTTATGGTAAAAGTCAACGAGACTCTCTTCCACTGAGTTAAGCTGTTATTATACATAGAAAAGAGTATTGCGCGGTCTCTTACACCCCACTGCCACTTTTTACTTGTTTCTATGTTTATTACCAACAATAATTGCAGTTGCTCGTGATATTGCCCAATGCATTTGATACACCCCCAATACCAACAACCTTTTCTGTTTCTTTGAGGCTCGCTAATGCTACTGAAAAGGAAAAAACAGAAACCAAATAAGTCGTTTAATTTTTTAATAAGATTTTGCGGTGTTTTTTTAACAATATCATGAAAACTCCCAGCACGTGCTTCCTTTATAAGCTCTCCCCTCCATCATAAAATTTGTTACAGAAATTACCCCAAAAATGCCAAGAATGTTTGAATTTTTTAAAATCTCTTTCCTATTCGGGTTTCACTTTCCTTTGGCTTAGGATGATTTTGATTTGTGTGTTTATCTTTCGAATTTGTACTGTTTCTCCACGCGCTTGATATTAAAATGAGCGGAAATAATGTTGTCCTAATATCCGCTGTTATTTTTTGAAATAAAAGCTAATTTTTTTGGACAGCTGTTGGAAAATTGCAATTTGATCTCCACGTGGCTTCGATAAATTTATTAAATTCTTTATTGCATGTGTCCAGCTACAGCTGTCAATGTGAAGTACTCAGTAAATAAAGTACCACAGACTGATAAAGCAATGATAGGTAAACCATTGATAGAATTGTTTACAATGTTGTAGTTAGTAATGTCTGGTTTTTATGTTTGTTTTGTATTAGCTCGATAGACGATAGTTGTGATAGTCTGCAAATCCTCGGTAGCCTTTATTGGGCTGTCGCTGCTAACGCTATGACAGCAAAGTAATAGAGATCCGAGATGGAATTTCTGTAACAAGTAGCTCGGCCTGACAACAAAGTTGCCGTCGAAGCTTTGAAGTTACCGCTCGGGCACTCAATTTGCGATGTTCAACTCTACCCTGAACTAGCCCACACAAAACGAAAAACAGAGGATGAGTTCTAAGGAAACAAAATCCGAATGCACACTGACAATGCGTCTGGACGCTTTGGAAGGAGATCCAAAGTCTCAGACGACTTCTTAGTTGTTTCTTTTATTGATCGTTAAATATGATTTAGGCCTGACAATGAGATACTGTTAGGAGCGAGCGGGCCATAAACTCTTGCGGTTTCGGTGTTGGTTTCAGTCACTTTACTTTGCAAGCAATTTGCAGCTCAAATTAAACAATTTTGTTAATGTTGTTTTGCCGACAAAAGCCTAAATCGGCTACCGTTGGGTTTGCGGCCAAGCCGTATTGCTTTGCATTTTTTTAAACATTTTAATTTATGATGTATTTAGCGTAATCTTAAATTGTATTTATCAGGCTTTGTTGAATTACAAATGTAAATGAAGTCCTTTTTTAAAGTAAAATTGCATGCTGGCTATCAATACGGAGTTTTTCTTCTTCTTATTTTATACAACAACCAAAATACATAAACACAGAGGTAAGGTCATGGTGAAGCTATTTTAAGTAAGTCCCGGTCCCATTCATTCGGACTTTAAACTCGTTGCGAATTGTAACGCTTGAAGCAACGAAAAACTGCAAAAACCAAAAGAATTATATGCAGTTGTACACAAAAAGAGGATTGTTCGTTGTTGTTTTCAATGAAATATTGTGCTTCTGTTTTGCAGAAAACAGTGTTAAATAACATCTCACATACTATTGTAGAAAAACATTGTGCAGCACTCATCTCGTTCATGTCGAAAACCACCAATATTTATATAATATTTGTACGTTTAATATACAATGATTGATTGTAGGCTATTGTTGGCAAGAAGATGAAAAGAATTAAACTTACTATCAATGAGAGCAGCACAAAACAGCCTACACCCAATCACGACGAAACTTTTTCAGCCACCGTCAAGGGCTAGTCAAAGTCGCTATCGAAGACACAGCTGTCAAAGCGACGCATCAAATAAATGACGGCGACAGTCAAAAATTTTTGTCACGCAGCTTCAAAAACGTTGGCAATGACGACAGATGTAATCAGTTCCGCTTACGCAAGTCAGAAGTCGAAGTCGTCGCCGAAGCTGTTGTCTCGAAGCCCGAAAGTTGCAACTAGCGATAGGCAATAGATGGTTTGCTGTTGGAATCATATGGGGTCTGAGGATTAGGATAAGGCTGATGATGATGGCTGTCGTTCGAAGCAGTAGGAGGGACAGGGGAGTGTGTCCCGCGTGTGATTGACAAGGATTTATGATTGTTGTGCAAATGTTTTTAGTCAGTTGAAATTTTAATATCGAAGGGCTCGATGTGAACGACCTGCTTAGATCATTTCAAAAGACTGGCAAACATCGCTCATTCATGTGCTGTGAAGATTGCATAACATGTATTACACCAAACACCCGGTTCAGTCAACTTGGCCAATGTGCCCCAGCAGCCGACGCTTCCTAAACCATATGTGCAAACATTTGCGGACAAATTTTTCTATGCGCATTGCATTTCATCTCTTAGTCGAGATATCACAGACCAGGACAACGAGACCCTTTCAAGTTGCAGCCACAGAAGTGACTATATGTATCTGTGCATGAATATTCATGCCTTGTTTATGCACATTTGCGTGTCAAGTGAATTGCTTCCATCCCCGCTCCCATACCGTTCCATTTCTTTAGCTGTATGTCGCTCTCTCTCTCTCTGTCTTGCCATCTCCATATATTTCTCTCACTCTTAGCCACTCCGTGCATCTCGCCGTATGAGCAATGCTTCCCCTTAATTCTGTTTCCTCGTCCCCGCCAGGACGCATTCAAGTTGTTTACCTTGGCAAATGTGACGGTGACGGGAGCTGTGTGAAAAATGTCTATTTATGCTCACATTTCATTTGAACGTGAGCTTGTTTGTTTGCCAATTTGAAGTGCCAAAATGACGGGAAGTGGAGGGCATGCCTGGCAGCTTGGGACGGATGATGCAGCAGACTTTGATTGCAGTTTGTGCAGTGTGTGCAAAAAATGGGGTCCATGTCCAAGTGCTGTGGTAAATGGTGAATGGGCAATGGCCCTAGATTTGAGTGTTTGGTATCAAAAAGTATGCAAACAAATGTACGATTTTTTCGATAACCAACGGAATATTCGATTGAGTTGTTTCACATCCAAATCTTATCTCGACATGAGATGAGACCACCTACATTAAAATTGGCATGAATATATTCACTCTAAAATGACTTCATGCATTGGGAAACCCAACACCTTGGAGGCAACAAATAAATAGTTCAATACGTGTTCGTACTTTTGTATACCCCAACTCATTGACAATTGTTAAAAAGGGTATAATGGTTTTGGCCAAGAGTATGCAACAGGTAGAAGGACGCGTCTCCGACCTTATAGATACTAAACATTCTTGTCGCGTTTTGGTATACTAGAGTTGGAGACTTCAAAATTGAAACGTACGTCTTCCTTTATATCACGCACAAATCAAGTTTGTGTCCAGTTATCAAAAATCTTTTCCATATCCATGAAATCGAATACAGTATAGTATTCTGAAATTCCGAGTTCTTTTGAAGGATCCAAAACTTGAAGAATCTCCTTTTTGTATAACCTTGGGCTCTGATACTTTCATACATTTCAAACCTAAGGATCGGAGAAGAAACACCGAAGATATTCAGGAGCGAATTCTTGATGATATGCGGGCTAAGGAAGAAGCACATCCGATCTATGCGTGTTTTGGTGTAGAAGGATGTTTGACAATTTTTAACGGCAGCTCGGCGCTGCGTTCAGGGTATTAACTAGTCGAGCGCTCCATTTCAGAGCGCTCTTGCGTTAACTGATTTTATTTGAGCTCACATTAAATTCAACAAACGAGCTTTGATAGTGTCTAAACAAACAGACCATAAAGCTTTCTACGATGGCGCAGCACATTGTGCGTGGATAATTGAACTGACTAAGCTAAAAGAAATGGCCAACAAACATCAGTAACAACAACAATCAGAACAACTAATTAAATGCCGCAACCCCCAAAGTCAAAGTTTGTGAACTCGTTTTCATTACGAGTTAATTTGAATGTAAATGAACACAGGGCCAAAAGAGAAAAAGACAGAAACAGAACATAACTGGGACAGAGTAGATAAAATGTTTTCGGCTAATGTTTCAATTAAGTAGACAGTGAAAAATTTAATTTTCTTTCATTTGGCAAGCAATCTGGAATGAAAATATTCTGAAGAGGGCCACCCAAGCCGAACCCCCGATACGTTGCTACAAAGTTCGCAATTGAGTCGCTCGGTTTTTGGCTCGGTTGTCCTGGGCGATGTTCACAAGGAATTTCAATGTTCCACTCATAATTTCCATTAATTGCATAGAATTAATGCCGTTGACTCCTGGAATGGAGCCTGTGTCCCGCTCAGTCCGCTCAGCGCTCCGTAGTCATTTCTATAATTTGCAACGCACTTTAAAAATAGCTGCAAGTGCATTAAAACATTAAACATCATTCAAAAAAACAGCAACAACAACAATCTGGCTTAGGCATTGAACGGCAGCAATCCGGCTTTGCTAATTTCGGACTTCTGACGACCGGCCGGCTACTGGCTACCAGCTTCTTTTTATTTTAAGGCGATAAGCAGCCGGTGACTGGCTGTTAAGAGACTTAGCCGTTTTCTAGGCACGATCATGATTTAGGCATTCATATACCAGCGCAATTTTGCAAATACCACTCAGGGGCATTTATGCGCGAGCTGCAGCTTCTGCAAGGAGGCGGTATGCAAATTTGCTGTTGAACACTGTGCAACATGAATGGCCACGCCCATTTCTTTATGGTAGACAATAGCAATTGTCATGGGAGCATGCAACGTAACTAAGGAGCGCAAACCAACTTAAGGCTGTTGTAAAAATATTGATTCACATATAAACTCTTCGTACTCAAGCCAGTTGAAGAAAAATTAAATTTTAAGCACGAAAATTCATCTTTATAATGCTCAACGTTATTTCTGGCTGGCTCATTAACAATGTTAGATTCTAGATCTTATTTTGGTTAACTCCCTTACAAGGACAAATATATAAATCATACGGTTTTCCCTAAAATAAATTATTTTAGCTGTTTGTCAACGGGTTAACACAACTTACCATGTCCTAAGGCTTTCTGTAGTGCCAGTTTACTTGGTTACTGACGTAATTGTTGACAGTCAGAATTAAAACAGTTCTTAGTTACACTTTTCACAATTTCTTTTACTTCTCGTACTGCAAAACATCTCCAGAAGGCCATTATTCCGTTTCTTGTCGCAATGTTTCCCTGACAAATGAAAACAAGAAAACAGCAACACGTGTCCATTTTAATTAAAATAAATAAACAGGCGGAAACATAGAAATAAGCCAAATAGAAAAAACTACCATTCCCTGCACTAAACAGTCCAAACACCCAAATTGCGCGGTATGGGCGTTGCCCCAGTTCATGTTGCCATTACCATTTCCATTTCCATTTTCATTTGTTTTCAAAGGCAAATGTCAAAAATTGTACGTGCTATTAAATTTCATGCGTCTATTTGATTTGCCACTAAGGGCGCCACGGGTAAGGGGGCGAGTGGGATACGGACGGTCAGGCCTAAGGCAAAGGGTTTGGCAGAGACGCTTTCTCATTGCGTGGGCGCTCCGGGCTACATAATATGTTTTGGCTGCCTTCTTGTACTTGGTATATTATTTCTGTTATGAAACGTGCGTATTCGAATTTGAAGCGAATTATTATTTGAGCAACGGAAAAGCCCTTCAGGCCAATTTTGGCGCAACTGGAAACGTTTCTTGGAAAACCATAGCGCAACAACTTAATTTTTTTTTTGTATAGCTACCAATTTGCATGCGGCGTATAATTTACAATAAATAAATCAAATGCAAATCGCATAAATAGAAGACCACCAACCCCATTCATGGCTATTCCATTAGACGCCCAGACATTCACGGCGGAGTGTGTGAGTGAGTTATTAGCTGAAGCCGAGTCCATGCCTTGCCCTTTTATGAGAGCAGCCCTTTGTCTGGCCTGGATTAAGACCATTTATTTGCTTGTCATGTTGTGTGGTAGTCTTACAAAAGTATTTCCCATTCGAGCTGGCCTGAAGTCCGTTCAGCGAGTCTGGGAAAAAGCTTTAGAATAAGGCGATTCCACATTGCAGTCCAAGAAATCAAAATCAATGAAGATTTGTGGCACAATAAAGTTCAATAGTAACATGGCTTCCAGTTCATCCACCCCCTCTCACTCCCTTGCCTCGATTGCCAGAATTCATCAACTTTTGAGGCCACTGAATCCCCGCTTGGATTATTGAACGCCAAGTTGATGCAAACTTTAAACAAACCGTAAATTATTTAATATTAATTTGGAAACAGTTAAATGCCACTAAAATATGCTCTTGATTTTTGTGTCATAAGGCTTGGGATAAGTCTTAAGAAAGCTAATTAAACTTGCCACGAGTAAGAGTTCTTATGCCCCATTTCTTGTCAATATACATACCAAATTTAGAGTCCCCAAATCTTATAACCATAATCAAAGGGCTTGAGATGTTGCCGATTGTTTTTATCGCTTTCAGGGAAATGAGGAAGTATCGAGTATTTAGAATAGATCATAGAACCTGCGTTTATATATACCCTTAATCAAAAAAAGCATCAAAAGCATTTAGCTGCCCGCCTGATCGACGGTCTGTCCTTATGTATTTTGTTTCGAATCATTGATAACTAACTTTTCTATTTTAACGAAATCGATCAAATTAGATTTTCAAGTAAGGTTTTCACCATATCTTGGTGCCTTTAAGAGCTAGAGACAGAGTCTCGTACGTATCCAGGATATTATTTTTTCAAACTTGTGCCTGCCCCATCTAGAGGTGTAGACTTGGGCTGTGCTACATACATACTATTATATGACATGTTAAAGCCCTAAAAATGTCCTACAGATCATATAGTAATTTTGTTTTTTTTTTTTAAGTTTTAAGATCAGTTCAGGATTGGCTTTAAAGCGCGCTGCAGACTTCCTATTTGCAATCTAAGTGGAATTCACTGCAACTTTACCAAGGTAGATAAAGCTAACATGAACAGGGGAGAAACGAATTTTATATTTCTTGCGTTGAAGAAATGGATATTATCAAACGAAATGCTCGAATCCAAAACCAAAGCTTATATTGGCTTGCGTTGGTAATAATTTATTGGGTTGCCTATACGAAAGATCTCGGAAGATATATGACGTCTTGCCTTTAAATATAAATGCTTATTTTTGATTGATTCAATCAAAATGAACGAAATGAACGAAGATCGTTGGAGTACGCTCAGTCCATGTACACATTTAGTTGGGAGTAATCAAGTTTTCTGCATGCCTGTCACGTAATTTATTGATTTAGCTCTTGGGAATACGAAACGGCGATTCGAGGCACCAAAAGCAAATCGTAAAAAATGTTTGCCACCGCGCTGCCTGAAGCCTCCAGCAGGGGACGGGGAATGAGATGGAGGAAAGTGGCCTGGCGTGAGCCTGGCCGGCTGATTGGTTCATGTTGATGTGATCATAAGGCTGGCGGCTGCAAATTCAAATGCATTGGGCAGATCTGCGAGTGCAACTGCGTAAAGGTGGGCAGCCATTTACGCATGAACGCCTCGAACGATTCACCAGGCCCGGTCTTCGACTTCGACTTCGACTTCAACTTGGACTGGATAGTCTGCCTGCGATTATCGATCAGCAGACGCGAATGAAGATAATGGCCGACTTGCCATTTTGCATTTTTGCATTTGTAATGAAACTAAAAACCAGAATGAAATGTAATTTTTGAACCAAGCAGCCATATCCACAACCAAGCCGCAGCAGCACACAACAACAAAAAATACAGTCGCACAGCATAGTTGATCGACATGCTCTTATTGAATGCGAACTAAAAGGCGCATTGAACTTTTGGAGTCGCACAGAATCCACATACATATGAGAAGATAATAAGCAGATAGTAAGGGCTTAAATGATATAATTATGTATCCATATTAAGTTGTATATATTTTAAGTAAGTTTCGGTTTTGTGTGCCAAACAAATTTCAACATTTTATTATATCGATTTTTTTTTATTTTTAGTGATTGTTCGCTCAATACAGAAAACACAGACTTATACTCACTTTCAAATGCATTGGTTAAAAAATGACTTTCTGAGATATGGCTCAATTAAACAAAAAGTAAATAAAATAAAACTCTGCCCATAAAGCCAAATTTGAAATCCTATTCTACTGTTCTTAAGCCCTATTACCCTATGCAAATTAACTAAGAAAAGTAGGATTTAAATTCACCTGCCCGCTTTAGTGCTTATCATCAGATCTAAATGAGATTTTTGGTATATGCTCGAAAACACTGCTCGTCCTGATCAAGAAAATATATAAGCTCTTAAATTCATCCAAATGTCAACAGACAGATAGATAGTAGTGTAAGATAGCTGTATAAGACACATGTTGATTTCTAGAAATGTAAGCAATTATCGAAAGTCAGGTTTGTGATGTTGTGCAGAGCGGACATATAGAAACCGCGGACTCAATAACTCGATGAAAGTTGAAATAATAAATAATTAAAGGCATGGAATGCATGATACCATCCTGACAAATAAAACCATTCTGTGACGCTTTGCACATGCTAGCACAAGGCTTCCTAAAAAGACAAAAGAGTATAAAAGCTAGTTTGTGAAGAAACAGGCAAAAAAGCGGAAAAAGCTATATCGACTCAACCTGTCAGATACAGTCTTGGATAGAATTTGTTTAAAATGCTTTCTATATATATTTAAGCAAAATTTACCTAGAGAACGACTTTAAATTTTAACTTACCCGAGCCCGATCCTATATAATATATCATGCCTTTGATCGCGTCGATATCGATTAAGGTCATAATTGGAATTCGAGAAGTGCAGATCATGTTCACTAGAAATAAATAGATAAATATCGCTCTTTAGATTCAGTTTATTGGGTAAATAATTCTTTTTTTTTACACTAATTAAGAGTATATAAACTGTATAAGGTCGGACATGTCACATTCTTTGCGCTACAAATTTCATAATAAAAACACAGGATTCCTAAATCGTATTGTTTTTTCTTAACATCGTACAGCGGCGATTGTGTTCGTGACACGTAAGACTACACGCTCTCATCTCTAATGAATATATGCAACAAGTTGCACAGTAAATTGCAGATAGATAGATAGGCAAGTAGATGGCCTTTAAGAAAGAGAAGAACTTCCAGGTAATTTGCAAAATGGCTACATCCTAGTAGAGCAGAAATTCTGTCTAAATTTCCAGCGCATTTCATTTCCATTGAAATTTTACCTTACCTGAGAGGTGAGATCAGCTTTTTAATGAAGCAATGGTAAGTAGGTAGGCAGGTAAACACATTTGATGGTTGAGTTTTGGTTCTGCTACTCTACTTTATTTATGCTGACTTTGTTTCCTTACAGCGTTCAGTCGATGCCGAAGCACAACTCGAGGATGTTGGTCGCGTTCTTGTTGCTGAACCTTTTCGTGTCCAGCATGCAGGACAATGCAACTGTCTCTGAGGAAGCACCTGCAATATATACCACCAAAGAGGGCTGTGAGTCATTATTGAAGAGTAACAATGAGTGCGAGTGCCAGGATAAGCGCATCAAGTGCGGTATGGTAACTCTTAGCAGCTCATCCCAGCTCTACAGTATCAGTTGCAGCATTTTTGATGTACGCGGCTTTGGTTACTTGCCACCTCTCAAGGCCGGTAGCATTGGTCGGCTAAGCATCGACAACTGCGCAATACCCAACCCGCAAACTATACGCAGCCTGCTTTTGAAGCTGGGTGTTAGTAACTACACCGAACTGGAGGTCTCCAACTACTTTGAGACGCGCGACGAGCGAGATGAGCTGCTGGAACAACATTTTACAAATTACCCCGGGCTCAAAAAAATCTCTTTAATTGGGTTTAAGGCGATGCTACCCGCAAATTTTTTCGAGAATGTTACCGAGATCACCGAACTCACGCTAAAGGGCAGAAGTGATTTGCCAGGCACATTGCTGCATCCTCTCAAACATTTGACGAGGCTATCAATTGTTGTCAGGAATATGGCTAGCGTGGCCAGCGAGATTTTTGCCAAGCAGACGGAGTTGCTCCAACTGTCGCTTGACTGCTCGCTAAAGAACAGCAGTGTGGATATGTCCTTGCTTAGCTCAAAAGAGTTGTGGCACATGACCAAGCTCCGCGGCTTCGAGTTGCACAACTGCGGCGACAATGTGCCCGCCGAGCTATTTTGGAAATCCGAGAATCTATCCTACATTGGCATTCGTAGCAACATTAGTTATCTGGGCAGGGATTTCCTCAAATCGCAAAAGCAACTGCTGATGCTACACTTAGAGCGCAACAACATTGCCAGGCTACCGGACGAACTTTTCCACCACTCACCAATGCTGCTTGAAATTCACCTGGCCCACAACAATTTGGATCGCATACAAGGGTAGGTCCTCATGTGCTGATAACCTTCTTCTTGCTCTACAATTCCACACTGTTCTTTTCTTACTAGCGGCCTTTTCAATAAGCTAAAGAATCTCTTGGTCTTAAACCTGGAGCACAATCCAATTACAACTGTTGCGTCCAATGCATTTTCCGCTGTGGCCTCGGCTCGCATTTATATTGGAGATCTGTTTAAGCAACTAAATAACGCAGATTGGGCGCGATCCACGAACGCTACGCTATGCGAGGAGGAGTATATCAATGGTGTTTGCCTCTACTGCAAACGTGACGAGTACCTGGATCACTTTTCAGCGAAGGAAATATGCAACAAGCCTAACGATCCTGGAAAACTGATTGAGGTCCTCAATCGTAAGGTTTTCGAACATCGCCTTCATCGCCTCCACATGTCCTAATCGACTCCAAAGCAAGAGAGTGAGTATACAAATCTGATGATGATTTCATACAATAAGCAAATCTCTTGCCTTTTCGAAAAACCCATTCCCCAGGGTAGAAATCGGTGAGAAGACTGTATAGAATATATTTCAATTTTTGTACAATCGGGCTAATAATCGGTTAGCTTAAGACAAAACACCCAATATTTTATTATTTGCATAAATCGTATAAGTGCCTGCAAACTCATTTTTGTATATTTTTTGATAAAAAGAATTAAAGGCGGGTGGCATTTTGTAGTCAAGCACACCCGACTGCAGCGTTCTTACTTGTTATTAACAGAGTGTATAGAAGCCATTTGGATATGACTGTTGTACAACATTACTGGTAAAATCAATTTTCTTTCACATTTTACAATATTAAATTTACTCTAAAGCAGATTCGCGCTTTGAAATTGAAATAAAAAGGCATCAGATACACAAACAACATTATTATTTTTTGCTTTCTTTAAAAGGCGAGAGGGAAGTAATTCCTTGAAAAAGTAGGCTAGGGAGACTGCTGGGAAGTCAACACCATATTGTTGTGTATAAATCATGAACAAAAACAATTTATCTTCTGATTTGTGGCAAGGGATGGTGCGGATAAAATATACAAAACTTTGCGTTTGTTCATCTGTTACTGTTTCATTAATGGAAACGGGCGCGATATGTTAAATCAAATAACGCCTTACATTTTTTTTGAGTAAACTTTGTAAGCAAAGTTTTAATTTTGTAGAGCAATAGGGTAATGTATGCAGGTTAACTGAACTACACAAAACAGCAAAATAACCGATTTAAGAATTCAAATTAGAGTCAGACGCGTGTCGTTTACATGCTTAGCTTGTATGAAGTAATATGGAAACAAATAAGAATTCTCTAGTCGGGATTGCAAGTCTTAGAGATACCCTGCAGTCGGCATTCGATCATCCTTCTATAAAAACTCACAAAAACACACCTTTACGCCCCTACTCTAGAGCTAGAGTCACCAAACCTTACATGATTCTTCTAGAATAGTATATATATATATATATATATCAAGTATCTTTCATTTTATAACTATCGCCACCCCATAGCCATAAATCAAGTGGATAAACCAATTTGTATTGCCCATCAATTTAAGCCACAATTTTATTGAAATTGTCTTTTTGAGAATACACGAATATTCTATAGCACAATAATATCTACATTTCACAATTTCATTAAGATCGGTTAAGAAACACAAAATTTATTAAAGAAACCGTGGTTTGGCTGGCCACGAGTTTGCGGAAGCCAGCGCAAATTGCAGGAATTTCTGCATACATTTACACACGCACTTTCATGCGCGTCATTATTGATTTCTATCTACAGCATTGCAGGTGCGATTGTATTGTATTCTTTGCTGTGTATATGTGATGCTATTTTAATTCGTGGCAAAAGAGGGTATCTCTTAGTCGAGAACTCTCGACTAGAGCCTCTTACTTTTTTTTGTGTATAACATTATCAACAAACTATAGGAAAACTATAGGATTAAAACGCATTATCCTCTTTTCGAAGCTTTAACTTGTTGGGAATTGCAAGCGTGAAGTAACAAAATAAAGCAAAGCATTTCTGAACGTCTTAGCATACAAACGAATTGAAGTAGAAGAAATAAAAACTTAACTTCAAACAAATATTATATAAAGGATACTCAAAATGTCCTATTTAAGTTTCAAACTTGCAAAAAAAGAGGTGGAGAAAGAGCGAGAGTGTGTGTGTGTGAGTGTGCAACCAAAGACATGCGTCTGTACGTATGTATTAGACAATATATTCAATATCAGTTTCAAGTCTGCGTTTGAGTCACATTTTACTGCGTGTTAATGCATGCCATAACTCATCGGCTTAACGTGTGCTTTCTGGGACTGCACACTTTTAGTTCGCGGCGGCACTCTAATCTTAACTTGCTGTTTCAGGTGCCACTAATAAAACGCACGGCAAACTGACGCCACCAGCATACAGTAGGCTGAGATCACCGTACTACAGAAAATGCATTTATTCCGATTGTGTCACATACATTGTCCATCGGGATTTTCTTCCTTGCGAGCGACTAATTTGTCGTGGGACACATTGCACTGATAGGAGCTCTGAATGGTAGGCTAATATTGAGGGCGGTATTCTTCAGAGTACAGATGTGTGTTGAGTACCAAAGAATATACAATATATGGAAGGGACATATTGCACAAACTAAAATGTTGTATGGCCGGTTCTGCTAGCAACCGGCTCACTGGACAGTCGAGCCGGATAGACGCACTATTAAGGTAACGCTCAAATCCATCCAGTAGAAAGCATCTCCTTCTACTGATAGTATAAGTAGTCTTGATCTTGTTCAACGATTTGGTCAATCTAGGCATGTCTCTTTTTTCTCTATCTAACAAAGTGTATAAACACTTTGAAAGAATCTATATATATGAATTCCTTAATATGTGTGACTATATATCAGATTTGGAATATATTTTCTACATGCAAGAAAAGTACATTTTTATGATGATTTCTCATTCGATACTTAACTCTGTTTTAGATTCTGTTAGTAGTTAATTAATGCATTTATTTCCCGAGCTATAACCTGTTAAATTTAAATTCGCCTTGCAGGAATAATAACATTTTGGACCCCATCTAAATCCGCAACTCTTGCTCTAGATATATACTTATTTAAGAGGATATGTTGAGTAACTTTTTTAAGTATGACACACGGCGAGCTTGATGAAAGTTCACGTGACTAAAATAAGGCAATGTTTCCATCTGGTAGTATTAGGGAGTATGAACAAATGTTATGACAGTAGGGGGCATCCTTTATCTGAGGCGTCTCGACTGGAACACTGAATTCTTAAGCTGCGTTTTTAATGTTCCTATTCGATTGTATTGCAATCCCAATATTCAAAACTAACATACATACCGTACAAATGACACTCGTGGTTGTTTAGAAACATAGCTGTGTAGCAGTATCTGGCGGATTTATTTCAAAGCAATACCCGGTGAACGAACTGCAGCCTTATAAGCTGCGTTTATCGCTTTGTAGAGGGCAGACGACAACAGCAGCCAGGAACAAACAAACGAAAAACACAACCGCCGTATATGAAATTTATGGGCATCAACGTTCATTTTGAAGCGGGCCCCCGACTGGTGGCCGAGCGTGGATGAGGACGTGGATTCTGTCGACGAGTCCCGTGTTGGCTGTCTACTCGTATAGCTAGTCAGTGGCTGGCTTGGCATTTGTAATGCCTAAATGCTTTGGCGAATTGATTTTTGGTGTAAACGATGTGCAATTTTAATGGATTGTGCTGCCAGATAAGAAACCCATGCAAAGGCTGGGCCTTAGACTTGGGCTTGGACTGCCGCTTGCCTGGCCGCCACTTGGCCATTCCGTATTTCGTGTCGTTTAATTGAATTTGTTTTGATTAGTTGTAGCTCTGCGATGTTCATATGGATGCGCAGCATTTTGCAAATAAAACTTAAAGTGTTTGCCATACGGGTATGCGTTGACAGCAAACAAATTTAAAGTCCGCCTGTCGAAAATGCAAGCTCTTCGTTCGTTTCCCGCTCAATGTGATACAACAATCTTTATAGAAAAAAATAAATGTATCATCATGCTGTTAACCTTTGTGCCTTGAGGCGGCTTGCCGACAATTTGACATTGTTCATATTCATAACATGGGAGCAAAAATGCAAACCTGCAAACTGACAAAAAAAAAATGCCAATTTAAATATTTTCAAATATTTTAACAAGGCATGCGAGGAAGCCGTGCTAATTTGCCAAACCCAAGCGTGTGCGAAATAAAAATTTTTAACATTTTTGGGCCAGCGGCATAAAAAAACATTAAGTGTAAAAGGTGAAAACTTTTTTAATTAATTAAGCGTCCTCTTCAGCTGCATTTTTTACAGCGTGAAAACACACAATGGTAAAGATTTCGGGCATATCGTAAAACATTGAATTTATTCTGAAGCTAGGATTAGTTAGTTCACTGTCTGGTATCCCAAACAAAAGTCAAGTGGCACAGTCAATTTGAATTCGAGAAACAATGAAATGCAACGTCCTGCAGTCTGGCTTAAATGAATGGCAGGATAAAAACCCGGCATCCAAAATGCAGTCAATGCAGTTAACTTGTTGATTTTTATAATACTAGTCTACAAACAAAATTATTTTTCAACAGTACTTACATAAAAAACTTTGAAATGTTGTGCCAAAAAATATGTAGTGCATCGATAAAGTCATCTCAGATCCAGAAAAGTATCTCTTTTACTGATTAAGTTGATTTAGCTTTGTTCATATGTTCGCCTATTTCGATGAATTTCGACCCAGGTAAATATAATCCTAGGCATCCAGAAAAAAATGAAAAAATTATAAAATAGAATAAATTGACCATATTGAATTGACCAGACTTATATTTTAAAGGCTAAAAATTCACATAAAAATGTAAAAATAATTTAGATTTAAGGACTCCATTTACATTCGGCATGTGCAGATGATGTAATGCAGCTTTAACTTTATTCGACGATTTGCTTCTCCCTAAAAATAAAAGCGCTACAGAAGTGTTATTTACGTTTTACCGATTAAGAGTTGCATATTAGATATGAAATGGCATTCGGCATCTAAGGCGCAGACAAAAGGCGATGTTTTGTAAGCTAGTGTAACCTATAATTGTGAGCCTCCCAGAGCCTTGCAATTTCAATTGTTTGTCCGTAAAAGTCAATTTGTGAGCTGACGCAGAGCCTGTGTGCATTTCAATTAGAATAAGATTGACAGCTAAGCACGGGGTTGTCCAAGAGCATAACAATGGATGTAGCCCGGACTTCAACGAGGCTCCACTGACACTGTGCGATAAGGTTAAACGCCTTCCCAAGACAAATGCACTTGGCTTGTGGTTTTCCGGATTTAATTGAATTTAATTGATTTGCGTTTGTGCGAGGGGCAAACATAGAAGTGTTTTCGTTGGGATTGGTTGCTCTTGGTCGTTGGGCTTGGTATTAAAGTTGTATGCACACTTGAAATAAACAAATTTTGCACAGCATAGAAGTAAAAATTTGAACTGTCAGCATTGGGTAGAAAAATGATTTGTGCTGGAATTGTAAGAGCTTAAATTTTTTAATGCTTCACATACTCCAACAGGCGTACTTACTGAAGCCTAAGTTAATGCAATTATAGCCTACATATAACCAATGATTTCATAAAAGCCTAAGTAAATATCAATTAAATAAAAATGTAAATTCAATTAGTTAAATTAATTTGGCTTTATACGGTACTAAAAATTAATATCTATTTTTTCAGTTTTCCATGAGTGACAAATGCAAAAAAAAGGGACACCAATTATATTATAATTAAATATTATCTTAAGTCTACTTCTAATTGGAACGCATAACTAGGTTTACATCGTCAAAATGTTTATGATTATCAAACTGTTCTATAAATAAAGATCTTCTTCTGATTTATATTCAACCAACACATTTTCAGCTATTGTGTTATTGATACAAGTGAAATTCTTAAACTGCTGTAAGTCTACCTCATTATAAGATATTTATTTTTACTTACTAGCCGTTTGCCGTTACTCTTTCTGCGTGCGTGCAATTGCAACTGTAAGTATAAGAAAGAAGAAAGCATCTCCACGCACACACACATCGATAAATATCGATTTTTAGACTTGGTTTTTATGCATAACTCGATCATTTGAAGACCTATATACACCGAACTTGGTGTATGGGATCTTGTATACCTTCTGCGATTCCCACAAACACATAAATGCGAATAATTTAAATAAGTTAAAATCAGTGTGCTTTGGTATACGTATAGTGTACGCATGTATGTTATAGTATTTATGTGCATAGAAGAAAGTTCGCATGAGTTCGGTGTATATCCTAGTTGGATCTTAAATTAGACCATAATATATAAACTTACATCTTACAAGTAGAATGCTTAACAGTAAACAGTAATGTGAATCAGTAGTGTCGTGAGCTGAATTAGATATATAATCGATTGAAAATCTAGAATATGTTTAGTATACATAAATATGCATGCCGTTAAATACGTACATATGTTCTTTTACTTACTTGAGTCTACATTCTACTATAAATCAACAAAGAGACATACCATTTTCTATGAAAGAATGAAACTAATATTTGCCAATATGCCAAAACAAAACAACTAACATAAAATCACAATAAAATAAAACAAAGCAGAACGGCTGGCTTTCAAAGGGAAGCATTCCTTACATCACACACACACACACACTTTGGGGATGAAATTGAATGTTAGGACAATCGCTGGCGCTGTGCTGAAAGCTTTTTCGTAGTCTCCATTATACCTTTGTCTTCTGCACGGTGTTTACATGCTGATTTTTTGGCACGCGATATCCTTTTGGTACCTCCGCTGTTTGCCGTCAAAATGGTCCTGCATTTCTATTTTTTATTGTTTGTCGGGTTGTTTGCTTCTGGTAGACTAAGAAATTCCCTGACACCTTTGTTTACACTATGGCAGTATGGCAGGCCTGTAGAGGTTTTCTCTATGAGCATGCTTTCAAAATGTTCCACGTAATTGTTGCCACTGCATTGTTCGCCAAACAAAAGGCCGGCGTGCAATAATAACATTTTTCGATTCGCATTAGTTTAATTTATTAGCTGCTCGCATTTGAAAACCAAGCGGCAGTATACATATTGCTGTCTGATGAGTAAATACGTATCCGATTTCAAATAGTCGGTCTTCGAATATAATGCTCCATTGGGCGTCCAATCAAATGCAGCTAGCTGCATATGTAGCTATTGTATTCAGCCTGGGCAAGCCGCAACATTCACGCTTAAACAACTATTGAGTTTAACATGAACCCATAGAGAATTAGTAAAAAGTGTATAATGGTTTTGTGCAAATGTATAAAGAATTTAAATTCCAACACAGCACCAACATAGGAGTTGACCTAGCTATGTCCACCTGACTGTCTATCCGTTCACCTACCTGGACGATCGCGTCGATCTTCGAGACGAAGAATTTTGAACGTAGCTCCTAGCTTATGCGCAGATCAAGCTAGCTTGCCCCATTTTCATGCCATCGATAAAATCGATATTTAAATCTAGCATTTTTGGCAGTAGGTGTCAAATTATTGTCTCTGAGTCAAATCAATTTGGAAATATAAAATTATCAATCGAGTTAAATTCAAATTAAATCTTTTAATAATTGGTAATTTTCAGCAGTTCTGCTTGAAGTGCGCAGTTTTGTAGTTATGTGTATACTAATATATATGAATAAGTGGATGAATTACAATTTGTGGTCATAAGTTTAACATTTGCAATCGTACTGATTCGTCAAAAATCGGTTGTGGCAATTTAATTGTATATATAAATTTATATTTATATTAACCCATCGGCTAGCTTACAAAACAACAATAGGCAACCAACCATAAAAAGAGCAAATGGCAATAATACAAACACATAAAATATGCAATGTTTGTGTGACCAAGTTCCCATCCCCCAACCAGCACAACCAATACATAAGCATCAAATTAGCTAAACAATTAAAAATGCTTGAATGCATTTAATTAATTTGGTGATTGTTGGTGCAAATATGACGATCTAATCAAAAATGCAATCCTAAAACATTTGGTGGAAAATAATTAAAATTATCGAAGCAGGCAAATCGAACAAATCAATAAATACATAGAACAAAACAAGAATTTAAAATTACAATTGAGACAAAAACAAACAATTCTACATTGTAATAAGGTTATTAATAAATAATGGATTAAAGTTATTTGCAAAACGTTTTTTTAGTCCATTAATGGGTTAATGGGTTCCGGTCGACCAACTACACCAGCAAGACCTTTACCAGCATACACAAAAATCTTATCTGTGTATGCACCGATTCAACAGATTTTTTATTTTGGATTAGTACACTTAACATACCGATTCTTTACCATTAGCTTTCATAAGCTCTTAGATATGCTCAACAAAATAAGATTCACATACTAACTGAGGTCGAAGGTCGCAATGTGATGGACCCTAGACTGACGTTGCTAGAGCGACTCGAATGTTTATTCTGATGAAGAATATATGTAGCCCCTTCTTCCTGTTAACACATAACTATTATATCCTACTTACTCAGTTTTAATGATTTTAGGGTATAAAATACGGCTAAGGCATTCAAATAGATGTAAATATTTTATCCTAATCATTAACAGATTTTCATAAGCATTACGCTTCATTAACAAAATTTTAAATCTTTCATTTTGCAACTATATTACTTGAAATTAAGAAAATTATTCTATTTTTTGCGATTATTTTAAGATTTTTTATTTTTTGCCTCCCTTCTGTATTTCCCTAATTGCATAATAAGGCATCGCTTAAAATATCAATCTTAATAATAATTTTAGTCGATAGAGAGACATTTTAAAGTTTCTAACGGTTTTGCCGATTTAGATGATTTCCCTGTTATCCAAAATTCGGACTATATAAAGTCACAAAAATGTTACCCAAATTTTCTGGCTGTTAAATTTTAATTATTACACAAATATAAATTAAATAGATTAATTGTTGGTAAAATCGTTTTCCGTGCTCATTGCTGAGTTGAACGGAAAAGTCCAAGTTTCAATTTTTTACCAATTTTTGGACAACTCCAATTTTTTGCTACAAAACTTTGTCAAAACTATGTTATCAAAAAAAAAAAAACCATGCTGTCTACAAACCTGTTGATGTCATACAAATTAAATAAACATATTTGTTCGTATTCAACTAGAATGTTTTATAAGATCAGGAAATTCCTCATTGTATGAACAAGCATAAGCAACAAAATACCAAAAAGAACCATAGCTACATTCCGACGTCACTAAATTTGAGATATAGAAAGTAAGTGTAAGTGAAGCCATAAAAACAGGCATTTTGTCTTATTTTTTTATTTTGCCCTATTCGCATGAAAATTGACTAGTAGAAGTCACAGATAATATTTTTGCTTGGACCTTTAAGGAGAAACTAAATTTAGGGCATCATACCAACTTGCTAAGGAAGATTCCAAGGACAATAGCAAACCACCCCAATGCCTTACAGACAAACAGCTCATAAAAACACAGCCATTAAGACGTTTTAATTCCTGATTTTGCACCCCACTGAGAGCCGAGAGCCCCAGCAATGCGCCCCAACCACAATAGCGACCAGTTTTAGCTCGAAGTTAGCGACCTACGCGCTGTCAATTTTTGTGCTTAATGCTTTGATGCACGCCAAATGTTTGTCGCCTCGCGTAAGCTAACTTTTATACCCTTGAAGAAAAGACAACAAAACTGTAGCATAAAGCTTGACACATATTATACAATCATATATTTTTGCCATTAAACAATATTTTATTGATGTTCGTTAACATTTAAACAATAAAAAACAAGAATTATAATATTAATGTCACATTAATTCTACTTTTTTTGCTTTCACGCTAAGTATGCAAAAAATTACTAATTGAAAATAAATATTGACAATAATTATAAAATATATTTTTTAACATTTACTTTATATATATTTTATCTATATATACACTAAGCGACAAGCATGGAATAACCAAATGTAGGCAAAGTCTTTTAAATCAAACAGGGTATATAGAGTTCTGCGTAACAAGATGTACTTTATTTTCCATTCGTTTTTTAATTTTTTCATTTTTATGCCGTTGAGGCTCATTAGATTTGCAAAATGTTTTGATGCTAGTCCTGCAGTTATTCGGGAAGTCAATTTTCTTATTAGATTATTGTTCTTGGCTAGGGCAAACCAAACCATCGAATTGGATTAATAAGCGCCATTAAATGTATATATTAAGAGTGTTGTATTTCAATTCAATAATTTGTGACTGTAATTTGTATTTATGGTATCATTTTATGCTACATTACTGACAAGTTATGGATATCAGAGCAGAGAATTTATGCAAGAGAGAGACTGGACTGTGACTGGACGGAAACGAAAATAAACAAAGCACACGTAACATTGTGAAAACATCCGTTTGAAAATCTCCCGTCTGTGTTTTGGTCTTCGACAGTCGCATGCGAAGGGGAGTGGTATTGTGGGAGGTGGCCAACACTTAACAAACAAATTTCGACAGCAATTAGAGAGCAGAGTGTGTTGCTTCTGGTCTTCTTTTTTAATATAAATGAAGCGAAATTAAAAGGCAACTGTTGACAAAGGCAAAGTTAAAATCGCCATAAACCAGCCCCTAATGGTCATATGTAAAAGTCCGTGGTCAGCTACCAAATATTCAACTTCAATATGAAATGTGACGTTGGCGGCATCAAAGCCTCGCACGTGCCTGGGCGGAGGAGGTGTGACAGCAAATGCGTTTGACACCTTCCAAAAAGGTCACAAAGGAACTCAAACAATTAGACAGTTCAGGCTGCTGACCAGCTGGCCATAAGTGTCAACTGACAACTGTAACTCCCGAGTTTCAACGCCAGGCCAACCCAACAGCACTTTTGTATACAATCAAAATATAGCCTTGGAGCCGGGTCAATGATTAAAGTAAATCTGATTGTACTACTTAAACAATTACACTTTCTTAAAAAATAATTGAATAAACATAAATTTGCAATATAAGTATATAAAACTGTTTGCGCTGACTGACTGATTGGTGATCAATGCACTCAGCGAACCGAAAGAGTTACCAACCGTGGAGAAAATTCCACCCAAAAGTGTAAAAAAATCACAGAAAACAGTTTCAGTTGATGTCACACTTTTCGATCGGACTAAACTCACTTTCCAAGATCTTTGTTCAAAATTATTTGACTTTTTTTTTCGTTAATTCAACTAAATTTGGTTACGTGTTTCGGGTTCCAAGGATATGTCATGAAAAATCTTACCTTAAACCTTAATTTTGTGGATATACACATGACAGTTCTTGTTTGGCATAAGCAGAATGGGAGTGTAAGAACTTTCACTTGCGTTATTATTGTTGTTTGTATAAATAACAAAATATATTGCGATTAGGCAACGCTTTAAGCAACCTATCGCCATTTTGTGTTTTTAAAACACTTGCTCTTCACGGCTTAAAGTATTTTTATACCCTTGCAGAGGGTATTATTATTGTATCTCGAAATGTGTAACGCATAGAAAGAGACATCTCCTACCCTATATAGTATATATAATCTGGATCAGTATCAACAGCCGAATCAATATGGGCATGTCCGACTGTCCGTCTGTCTGTTTCTATGTGAACTAGTCTCTATGTTGGAACCGGCTGGATCGAAAATTAGGTACTTGTATTGAAAATTGTTTTGTTTATTAAAATATCTTACCCAAACTTGCCATTCAAAAGTATTACTATCAGACCATAGGCTGTTGTTGCTGATCTAGAATATAAATACTTTATGAGGTCGGAGATATCTCCTTGTATGCGTTACAAAATTATAATACCTTCAACAAGGGTTTAAAAAAGCTAACCAGAAATTAATTTTAACGGGATCAAATGTGTTTTTCCCTTTTTCGTCCGAACAGATTTGTACACAAACAGAGGCGTTTATTTTATTAATACCACACACTCTTCACAAAATCTGATTTGGAGACAAAATCAAATATATGAAATTTCCACTGGGATTACCATTGCAATTCTTTAGCCGACCGGCCCCTCACGAGCAACAAATTGAATCATTTCGGCAAACTAATATAACCGAATTAAAAGTGTGCAAAATGTATTTATATGTTCATATACACAAGGTTTTTCGCAAAGGAGACGCTCTCATAAGCCTCGGTACAACCATTTAATTATATTTTTGGTTGTTTTTTGGACGCAAAGGCAAAAAATAATTAAATGATAAACTAATCTGCGTCCAAGCCTTTAATAAGCACCAGCAGCATCAGAGACAAACTGAGGCACAAGTTGATAGAGGTACAGCCATAAGAATCTAGTGGTGGATGGCAATTCCCCTTGGACAGAGGCTGTGGGGCCTGTGCTGCCGTCGGGCTTATGTCTCCGTCTCTCCGTGCTCGCTTGGCCGTGTGCAAATAATTATTATTTTTCCAAACTATAAATCTGCGTACTGTATATTTACATGAATTTATGACTACGCGGCAGCTAGGTTGGTTGCACTCATGAAAATGTATTATTCTGTTTAAGCATTTAATCAAGGCACAATGATATCGAGTATATATTGTTGACAATTATTTAATTTTTTAAGGTTCTTAACAGGGTGTCTTTTATTTGTAGTAAGGGATTTTCTATTGTGGCGATGCTTACTTAGTGGTTGGGTTGGTGAGTGGTGGGAACGCAAAATTATATTGCATAGTTTTAGGCAGATCCGGAAATTATATTACAAGCACCACCACAAATAAAAGGCACCTTAGAGCCACTGCTAGTGAGATTTAACGGTTCGAGGATGGACCATCAAGCACGACAGCTCACTTTGCTATCTGGGCGTTAGCAGGCTTATCTTTGGGTCCCACATCGCAGCAAGAAGAAATGCTTTAGACGGCATTAAAGGCGATGTCGATCTAGCATAGATCGGAATCAGAGCCACTTCTTCTGCAGCCGCTACGCCGACTAACTGCTGCGGCATCCGAACACGGTCCTGACTGACCCTATCACAGAGAGGCGCCTCCAAAGGTTACCCCCCAGCGACCTACCTATGAGGCGAATCTTTAAAATACCTTACAATATTCTCAATCTGTTTCATTGTAAATATCCCACAGTAAGCTACAAAATTGCAATATACCCTTATTCAGGGCGTATAACAAACCAAATTGAAAAACTCTTAAAAAAGGCTCTTCGTATATTCGCAAAAAACATTATTAAAATTGTGACTCAAATTGATGAGTAATATAAGTTAAGACATCTGCCCAAAAAACCGGGTTTCGATATCGATTTGAATTTTTCACTCACAATTTATTTATTATATAAAATTGTAAAAACTTAAAAAAAATGTTTTTAATCAGAATGTTAATGAAATAAACAAATAAAAGCTTTCTGAGGTCACTCATTGCTTAATATACGTATTTTTTTTTCTGAATACAAAAAAAATACACAGGGAAATCAAACGACGTCACGATTACAGATTATATTAATAATTGAATATCATGCACAACAGCTGTTCGACAGACTGTCCGCTGACGTCAGGAATTGAATCCGATTTACTTAATGCATCACTCGAGTATTTTAAACGCTATCTTCCCTTGAATCCCGTCAACGCACTATAGCCTGAAAAAATTGAACAATTTTTAGATACACCTCTGTATTATTTTTAATTAATTTCACACAAATTACATTTTAAAATGGCCAAAGGCGATAGAAAGTATTTCACAATAATAACGCGTTTGTACTTTCACTTGCACTTTGCACCACAAAACAATTTAGTTGCTCAGGGCGTATGAATACATTAAATAGTTAAAATAACAATAAATTCTCAACAGAGATGGTTCCGCTTTAAAACCTCAAGCGAAATAAAGATAATTTCGCGATATTATAATTCATAGTTTTCAAAAACGTTTTAGATTTTTTGACATGTAGACCTCATATAAGCATATTTACAATTTATTTACTTATGTGCATGTGTACTCACTTTTGACTTTTTTGTAGATTAGCTCTCCATTTAGATCCTTATAAAGTTCACTAGCGCTTTAATATCTTCCGCACTAGTGCAAACGAGAAAAATAACTGACAAATACAGAGTCAAGAAACACAGCCCCTTTTCCAAACACAGCCCCTTTTCCAATTTAACGTAGTCGAGACATAGCATAGTCATGGCGTGATGGGTATTTCGACATTAAGATCGATTTTTCGTCGCGTCACCTGCCCTTTGAACCATCCTCTCCAACTAAGATAAGCCTATGAAATAGGCCAGCAATTGAGCAATTGGTGTTGGGTATCTACTAGCCCATTTTGTCTAACCTCATGTACATGTGTACATCAGCAGAAGTTTATACCACGCCAATTGATATTTCCTTTATAGAGAAAGTTGTCCTTATTATTTAATTACTTAATCTAATCGTTTTATGTTATCATTTAAGAAAATCGTGTGGACCGAACTTATTCCTTAAATATTTTATCACTTTAAATAACTATTTTATTACTTAAAATAAATAAAATGCCTGCAACTTGACGCAATTCAACACCAAAACACGGCGAAAATCTGTTTAAAATTGTTATGGCAATTTTATGCTAAATATTTTCGGAAACTGCTGAGTACAATAACGGAAACAAAATAAAAACTCCCCACGCGGTGTCTCTGTCATAAAAGAAATTTTTACATTTAAAAGCTGTAATTTTTTTACATAATGGGATCACAGACCCCCCAAATGTAAAGAAGTCATCAAAATGTAACTCAAGACATTTACCGCGGCAGGGTGCGACTAATTTGTGTCCACGGCAGGTTCTGTCAAGTCCTGCCTATCCTAATTTTGCTATTCGTTACACTTTTTTATACCCTTGCAGATGGTATTATAATATTTTCACAAAATGCGTCACGCATCGTGGAGAAACTCCGACTCCATTGAGCATCAGGACAAGGGCCAATATAGCCTCTTTCGGCTAGCTGCTTTAATGCAGACTAAGGTATCCAGATGGGATAACTATATAACATATCTGCGGCACAACTTACTATTCGCCATTCAATATGCTTTTTACATATGAAAATCTCATGAACAACTATTTCGTAGCTTATATAGTATAACTTCTTTAGAAGCAATTGGCTGAGATTTTGTTTGATTTTTTTAAACAGCTTCTTCAAGGTTATTTTATCTAGTGCACCCTAAGGACATTTTTACTTCTTATTTTCTTTCTTGTTTTCAAGGATTTGTAAGATTATATATAACTCCTCCACCCAACAGCTCATTAGCTGGACTTTACAGTTACTCTAAAAGTGCAACAAAATTATACCTAGAATTAAAAAAATTTTTATAGGCAGAGTCGAAGGGCCGCTAAAAAGGTAAATATTTATCGCTTTTAACTTTTATGCTGTTGATTTTGTAGTTGACGCGTTAAGGGGTAGGTAGGACCTTTTAGATATTACTAAAATATTCGGTGAACAGCTGAACCCAGCATACAATTACCATGAATATTAAGCCCAAAAAACACGAACTGAAGTTGGAGTTGAAATTGGCCGAGTCGCAGCTGGGTTTCCTGTAGACTATTTTTATACAACTAAGTGGAGGGTTGGTCAAAACTTTTCGACTGCGGTGGGTCGAGTTTCCGTAAATGCATTTTTAATGAAATTTATGTTCGTTCGCATTAGTATTTGAAAGAACAAGTAAGAGTGGTCTATGCGAGCATGTCCGACTGAGAGATGCCATTTACACAGCTCCAAGTTGGCGTAATATACCAAAAGAACAAGGTTAGAAATCACGCAGCATGAATTTTCAATCTGTGGTAGTTGCAAAAACGTGGTCTCTCACGAGGACTAATGGAGGTCTAGAAGCGTTACAATGTTATTTACTTTAAATAACTAAACCATGGACAGTGCCGCTAAGAAAATCAATTAAAATGTTTAATTATTAATTGTTAACTAATTATTAACTAACATAAATCAATTTCAGTTGATGATATTTTTATTTAAATTAATTTTAATTACATACAAGCTATTATTGATAAATATATAAAGTCTTTCGATAATAACAGCTGATGGTAAGAAAATCACAGATTCTTCTACTATCATGATACAATATCAATATCACAGCAATCAATATCAAGCAAATCATGCTGAGAAACGTGGACACTGTCTATGTAAATGTAATTTAAACGTGATTCAGGGGTGTCGACACTCCACTATACTATTTATATTTTTATTTTAAATAAATTGAAATGAAATTTCATTCTACGCTTATCAATGCCTTTTCCAGTCTGCAGTTTTTATCTTTTTCTTAGAAATGAACAACATCAATATTATGCATTTTGAATGTGCATACAAAATCTATTACGATTACCAAAAGTACATAATAAGAATAATAATAATACCATATAATTTAATCTATGCCTAGTTGGAAATTCAGCTTTCAGTCAATCATGATAATCATTTGTTATACAATGTATGAAGAAAAGTTAAAAACTGTCCGTTGGACAAAAATAGTTGCACGGATACATTTTATGTAGTTGCTCATAATAATTGACTTTGCAACATTGGTAAATGCACTCCCTTTCTAAAATGCATTCCTCTTGGCAGCTCATTCAATTTTTACATCCCCCTTCTTAGGCCTACGCAGCATGTAAACTACCCATTACACACTCGATTTTCATTGTCTGGCACAACCTGGCCCGCACAACCTTTGCTCAAGTACTGGTGGTGATAGCAGCCAAATTGAATTCAAATTCAATTTGAACTTTTCAATTTTGGCAGTCGAAGTGGCAGAGAACGAGAACGAATTTTCACATTTCAAATGCGTAAATGTAATGGGAATTATGAGTTGGCAATAAAAAAAAAAAAACGAAAATGAAATTTTACAAACCAAATTGTTCATGCACTTTTGAGCAAAACTTTTCACTGGTGATGCGATAATAGGTGGGCCAGTACTGAACAACTGGCACTTAAATAAATGAAATAAAATATAAATTTAAATTGAAATACACCAACTTCAAGCGAATGGCAACAGTTCTCCAAGGTACTACGTATTATATCTTTTCTAGCCACTAGCTATGACAGCACCAAATTTAATCATACATCTTTCTTCTATTACTGTCAAACACAACTTTTATACGGGACACACATGGCATAAACATCAGTATGGTCTTAGGGAACAACACTTCATAATGTTAACAAGCCATAAAGGGACGCTCCTTGTCAACAGCAATAGAAAGCGATGCATAACATTTCGGTTACCGTTTGACCCCTCATACAAAAGAACACAATATGCACAGAAAGACAGCAGACACACATACCAGTTGAAACTCAAACCAAACACAGTCGACCAACAATTATTATTTTACAAATTGATATTTATGAAGCAATTTACAAAATGTTTTTACTCCAAACGACTTTTTCACATGTGCTCGCTCGGGGCAGACTCCAATTGGTGCTCTGACGCTTGTACAAACAATGCACAGATTGCAGTCCAGTCAAAACAGCCTCACTGGCAGTTCACATATTGCAATGCCATTGCAGCCACCAAAAAATTCCATGAATTTTAGCCGAACGACAGCGTGTACCAGGAAGGGTTGGGGGTGCTGGTAGGGGGCTCGTTGCAATTTCGCCAGGGCCACAAATGTTTATTAATTTTATTGAACAATTAATTAAATGCGGCAAAATGTTTTGCCATTCCCAGATCCTGGCCATCGGCAAACCGGCGACGCCAGCTGCAGACGATGCAATGCGCTTGCAAGTATGCAACGCGATTTTATATTACAACAAAAGCGAGCTTCAATCCAAGCTATTATTAAAAATTGCATTTTGAAATACTATGTGCCCGTTGCATTGGCAATGTCTATTGCAAAGCCGTTTAGAAAAGCCCTCATTCTCGTTACAAAGTTTCGGCTTTTGAAAAGTCCACCCCAATTTTCGTAAAATAAGACAAAAACAAGTAAGAGGTTCTAGTCGGGAGCTCCCGACTAGGGGCTACCCTGAACCCTCTTCTTCCAACAGGCGATAGGTATAAAATGAAAGATACTTGACATATATATACTATTCTTAAAGCTTCATGTCAAGTTTGGTGACTCCAGCTCATATTATTTACCGAAATTGCTCAAAAAACAAGATTTCGATATCGATTTTTATCGATTACTTGGAAACGGGGCAAGTTTTCGAATATCAGAAACAAACTCAGTCTGCGCGGGCACTAGGAGGACCTTCAGCTAAATTTAAAGTCTCTAGCTCTTATAGGTTCTGAGATCCTTGCGTTTATACATACGGACGGACGGACAGACGGATATGGCTAGATCGAGTCGGCTGTTGACGCTAATCAAGAATATATACACTTTATGGGATCGGAGATGCGTCCTTCTGCCTTTCTTCCTTTTTACCCATTTTTAATGGGTTCAGGGTATAATAAAGAAATTGTGTAATGAAAAATATTTCATTTTTTCATCCCATTTACTTCAAATTCATAATTACTTATTTCCTCCACAATTTGCCATTTTATAATGAACAGCCTTGGCATCCTTTTTTCAATCTGCGATCCCTAATTAAGATCAAACATAAAGCTGCGCGAGGTGACGCCAGTTAATTGATACTATTGGAGGTTACCTTGCTGCATTCTTACCTATCGTTCAGTAATAATCTGCAGGGCCGTCGACTTTATATTGTACGAGTTTAAAATCTCAACCCAGTTGGGCATTACGGGGGTGGCTTTTCTCAAAAAAGATTCCGTTTTTTTATACTCGTACGGTCACTGATATTAGCGGACTCGCTCGCTTGTGCAAATACAAATTTACATTTCGCTGCCATAAACACTTTTAAATTTGAATTACGTTTTGTTTTTTTAATGTACACATGGAAATTGAAATTGATGCCAAGGTAAACAATTTTGAAAGTCCAGACAGAGGGTCACTCATTTGGTCAGCCAAGTCTGTCGTTTCCCCCCGACTAGCCCAACAAGCCTGAGAATTTAACAACGTTGACAAAGTCTCTTCTGCATTCTGTCTTGGGTAGCATTGCTTGCTATAAATTAGAATCTCTTTAAAAAAACGTTTGCGGAACTGCATTGTTTATTTCTATCATTCGATTCTTGAATTTATAAGGTGTACTTGTCGGAGACATACAGTGTACTATGCATTGACTGAATTGATGGAGAACTTGTTGGTGAGGTTGTACGATTATAATGTATGATCAGCATATATTAAATCAACTTAATATATATTTATTTATATTTAAAAGTTCTAAGCTACTAAGAAATGCTGCAATGTCCCCCCAATTCATGGTGACTTACTTAATAGGATTCACACTTCGTATATTGTGCATATTGATTTCATTCATTTTTTGGCGATTAAAATGCGTTTTTCTCAAGTGGGCACTTGTTGCTTTAGTTTCCTCAACGGGTGGCATTTCTTTTGCACACAAGTTGAAACTTTAGCAACGCGTTCCCTTGTAGTGCTTGGTGGTTGTTTGGCCCAGCAATATACACACACGGAGGCTCGTTCAACCCTGTCTAAAAGAAAACCAACGCATAAAGGGACGATTAGTGTAGAAAAAAGTTTGAGCAGGGTGTGTCACCCTTGTTGTTTTTGTTAAATTTTGCAGAAAGTCCTCGTCGTCGCCATCACAATTCTCCCTTCACACTGAGTTGCTGTGTGTGGTAGCTTGGTGGTTTCACTACCGTTTTTTTATTTAGCCTTTCGGGTATTTAAGCTAAGCGGATTGTGTGTGTGACATGAGTGGGTGTTAAGTGGCTATGTCACTTGCCAGTCAGACTCGATAAACGTGGGATAATGCCAATACTACAATTGTGAGCCATTATAAGGTTTTATTTGCACAGTATAGTGTATACTAAAGTTCAAGCCTCAATATTGTTGGCCTTGTTTGTCTGCAACTGTTTTCCGAACGTTAAATTTCTTAAATTAATCAGTACTTTTCAAACGACGACGAGCACATGCAATTAATCTAACTCAATTTACTGACTAAATGATGTCTTACTCAATCCTATGAGGAATCCAAATCATGTCCGCAGTCGCCCTGCTAAGCAATAAATCGCTGCTGTTAATTTGCAATTCCCATTTCAATTTCAGAAATTTTTGCACCGAAAAATATGCTGGCGGGGATTTGTGGCTCCGTTGGCATCCAACTGGTTAAAGAGCCTGGGTCTGGGTCTGGGTCTGGGTCGAACCGCAAACAGTCGACGTGTTTGGTCAGTATAGCCCCCAGCCATGAATGTGTGTGCATGTGGCTTCCTGTCCGTTTTCCCCGCGTCCGACCGGTTGTAAGCCATTCATTTGTTCAATCACTCAACCGGAAGCTATACCGTTTGACACACATATACCTCATGGTACTCTCATCCTGTCAGCCGTGCACTCTGGCCCGCCGGGTGTCACTTGAAACACCCGCACTCTTACACTCTCATGACACATGCAAATTTCCAGCTGGTACGCATCCCCAGCTCATACCACGGTTCCATGAACAGTGGTATATCCATCCACATCCTGTGTTATGTGAGACGCGTTCCCGCCGTGCGCCACTTAAATCATTTGATGCCGTAATTTGGCAATTTCTCGCAGATTTCAGTCTGACATTCGGATTTGATCAATTAATTTGAATAACACCGGTCATTTATCATGTCGCAAGCAAGGGTTGTGCCAGCACCGTGGAGTATATAAAGAATAGTCCTAATATTTACGCACCCTGGAGTAGATGAACTTTATCAGTCCTTTACTTTGAAATTGGTGTTTATGGCCTGTCTAATGGTTTTGCGCAAAGTGTATATAACATGCAGAATGAGGCACCTTCGACACCATAAGGTATATAATCCTAATCAATATTAACAGCTGATTTGATCTAGCCATGGTCACAAAACTTTGCGTAGGTCCGTCTATTTTTTAAAATCATATCTAAACATGTCCTCCAATTATTTTCAAAACTCTACGATGTTGAAAATTCAACGTACAAGTGCGAATTTTTGGCTTAAAATTTAAAACTGTTTTCAGAGATCTTTCTGAAAATGTATTTAACACAATCTGTATAAAACACAATCAAGCCACATGTTTGATGATTTCTTTAGGCGAATATTTGAATATTCTGTAGCACAATAATATATAATGAAGAAAATTCATCAAGTTCGGCTAAGAAACACAGAAGTTATTAAAGAAAACGTATTTATACCTTGGCAAGCACGCGCAAAGTGCAAGAACTTCTGTGCACACATATATCTATAAGCGCGTCTTTTTTAATTCTATAAAAGAATTACAATTGGGATTGTAATGTATACTGTGCAGGTTGTATGTGTGGCTGTAATTTTCACGACCCTTAACCTATTAAAAATGTTAAAAAAAATGTGTAAGGCTAAGGCAACGAGCGCGCAGAGTAAGCAGCATATACTGAAGTTATTGAATTTGGTGTTGTTAGTAGAAGGTTCAGGGTATCGCCTAGTCGGGCACTCCTCACCAGAGCACTCTTACTTGTTTCATAATGCATTCGCCCATAGCTCGCTCATACAGAATTAGCAGACTTTTCGGCCATGTGGTGGATTTCACGCAAAATACGAAGCCCGATCGTTGAAAATGAGTATGAAGCAAATCGATGTCAGTCCTATTCAGTAAATTCGTACCAAATTATTTGGCAAGAAAGCATCTACTAAAAGTAGAAGTAAATAATGATAATAAATGACAAACAAAATACTGAAATTATGGTTTTTAATATAAATAACCATCCTTTATGCCGCAGCACACAACCGTCCGTCCCCTTCATAATTTTTCATATAGCTTTTCTCATTGCTTTTCTCTGATTTTTTCTTTTATTTTGAACCCCTGCCAAAAGTCACAATACACCGCACGTAAAATGTAAGCTAATAAGCGGAACAACAAAGAAACAAGCCAAAGACACGGACGGTTAGATAAATGAATGTCGGAGTTACGGGAACACAACTTAGACGCCATCTCAGTCATTCCAGTACCACATACTTTGCATACTTTTGGGTGCTTCGCCCGCGTCAGGAATATGAATCTGAGTAACAAGCGTGAAGCAGAAAAAACCGTAGCAGCAAAAACATCAACTGCAGAATACATTAAAAGAAAAAACGTCGGTGAAATATATAAATGACTTTTTATGTTGATTTCATGGACGCAGCTGTTTGGGAAACGGCTTACTTCTACTCATAATTTATTACCTTGCACTTCTGTTTTAGGAAGTTAAAATACAAATTGGTAACTAAGCAGAGTGTACGATATAGTCTATAGATGATTTTCTGTCTACTTATATTAAGAAATCGATCGCATCGCCTTGTAGATATAATCAACTGAAATGCCTAGTAGAGAACTGGGTTTTGGCTACTTGTTGTGCTATATAATTATATATCATCATATATATTGAAAAAGCAAAATGAAGTACGTCAGGAGTGCCAGAATAGGAGATAACCTGAATCTAGCGCCGAGTTGCCATTACAAACATTCTAGCTTCAAGATTTTACGGAATAATACTCGTGAGACCACAAAAGAAAGTAGAAGAAAGAAGTCGATAGATATACATTGGACTGATAGAATTTTGTAAATACATATAATATTACTACAACATTATTAAATTTTAATTAAACATTTTTATTTGAAACGCATATGAAACTCTTAATAAATGCACTAAAAAGTATATTGAGACTTTACAGAAAAGTTTGCATAGCACTACTAGCAATTCCCGACCTTGCCCGGGAACACTTAGATGGTGTCACTTAGCTAAGTGTCGCACTGGTGAATGGAAGACGATATTACCAAAAATTTAAAAAGTATTTGAAAGCAAACTTCTTTATGCTGAATAGCGATTCCCGGCCTTGTCCGGTACAGTTAAAATTGAATTAAGAACCAAAAGTTTAGAACTATTGCCCTACACCCATTTTAGCTCCGTGATGAAAAGTGGTGGAGAGAAAAAATTAATTAATTAAAATTGAATTATTCTAGATCTGTGTAAATCTTTTTTTATAAGATCTGAAATTTGATCAACCGACCGGATTACCTAATAGATTTCTTACACTTTGATGGAAATAAGGCAAGTAATCGCTGATTTGAAAGATACTCGCTCTCCGCGGACTAGAGAGGAGCCTACTTTCTAAATTTTTTTGACGGAGGGATCGACAGACAGGCAAACGGAGATGCCTAAATCAAAACGATTTTTGACACTGAGCAAGAATATATATACTACATTATGGGGTTGGAGATGCTTCATTTCGCCTGTTACATAATATCATAATACCCTTCATGCCAATTTTCGAAAGGTTCAGGGTATAATATGCAAAAAACTTGGCCCGGGCAAGTAAGGGCAATACCCGCCACTACCGCCCCGCTTATATGGCAGAACTCTTGAAATTAACTTGGCAAAAATCATTTAGCAATCAAATAAAACTCGCGTATAATTGTTCCCCAATGTGGCATATGGAGGATTTTTTATCTTAAGGGGAGTTCTTATCTTGGCGACATGAGCAACAGCGGTGAACGGCAATCTTATCACGAGCACAACTTATTTGCATGTTCACTTTGCATAATATGTCTTAAAACTGCGTCAAGTCGAACCCACTCAAGAGCCTAGCGTCACCCCAAACGTTCGTTTTTTCGTTACGCTTGTTTTTATTCAAATATTTTCTTATGACTCTCTGGCTAAAATTCGATTTGATTGTATGTCAACCAAAGTGAACCCCAGTAACGAGTAAAAAACAAATTTCACGCTTAACAACGCGGTTTTCCTGTTGACTGTCGTCGATTTGCATACGAAATTCGGAACCGTCGCGACGGGAAGCAAACCTGAGCATCCTTGGGGTTGGTGCAACAATTACAGATGACAGGCTTTGGATTTTTTTTTTATGCATTTTTAACGTGTCAAATCGCGCGTCAGTCAATCGATGTTCATGTGCGTGTCAGGCAGGCAACTCCTACTGCACTCCCAACGGTATGTTTAATTTGAAAATTCATATTTCGTCGCCCATAAGTTGGCAAACATTGACTGACTTTTACAATGCGCTCACTTCATTTTTATTTGTTTTTTATTTATTATTATGCTCTGGCACATGCCCTTCCGTAGCACCCAAACATTGAAACCGCCCTGATCCCTGTTTACGATTTTTGCATGTCCTGCGCGCTGGTTTCAATTTTACGCCGATTGGTTTTCAGCAATCGCCTGTGCAAATAAGCTGAGCAAGCGATAAGCCACAGTTCTTGGTATCGACTTGCTATAATGGCAATATTGTCCGTATAAACAGAGTACAAATTTAAAAATATATACAAGCAAAGTGGAAAATAAAACTCTTGATAATCCTCAATGTTAAATGTGTTTTTTATCACAGATGAAGAAACTAAATGGCCCAATCTTGCATTGAGAATTTGGTGGTGTCAAGTACAGGAGATTTTCACAACGAAACAATCATATACATATAAAACGGAGAATGAGCAAAACACGAATACTAAGAATAAATACATATATATCTGTATATTCATCAAGCTTGATCTGCCTTTAAAAGTAAGCATACATATGCGGGAACGGACACAGCGTCAATATACCCTTTTAATCATTATACCCTTTTATTCCGTTTTAATCAGTACAATAATATTTATTCGGCACAATCACGCGATGTGTGTCACGCCTTCAAAATCTAAGATCCAGCATCAGAGTCTAAAATTTGCAAGGAAGTCCTTTTTAATATTAAGAATAATTACAAAAGTCGGGTCGAGTCGGTTCATACAAACAGATTGTAAGAGAAATCCGTCAGTAGTTGGTCACATTATACAAATATCTGCAGCAGACAGTTAATGCATCGGCATGTCAGAGTCGATTCGGCAGGCGACTGCGTGCCAATTATTAGGTCAGACAAATAGCAGGCAAAACTTACTAACCCTATGGTAGCCACGTATCAAATGCCCGCCTTTCTGTTTATGCGTCCAACAGGACCCTAAATATTGCTCTTTATTTTTTGCTTACCAACCGATCGGCCTCAAAGTCATTTTCAAAGATTCGTTTGAGAGGTGTTTTGCGCTTTTCGCAAAATCCATCACTTTTTGGTGGTTTTGGTTCATATTCGTATCCAAGGAAGTTTTTCATTATGCTCAATACTCTAGGATATGTTAAAAGTTAAAGTTGTCACACTGAGCTAAAAAAAAAGAAAAAAAGAACTTAGCGTTATTAAAAATTCAAATGTTCCTTTCTATACTGTGTTGTCCCAATAACGGAAATGTAATGTGATACCAAATGTTTTCAAACAAGATGGGGAGAAGGTTAATAAGAGATGCCGGCGACGACAAGCCACTTACAACAATGGGAATGATTTTTGCATAATTTATTCGATGATTATTACAGAGTCGTCGAAACAGAAACTCCGTTTTTGAGTGCGCGACTTGTACCCCTTACTTTTATGTCGCAGCAAATGTCTCTTTTTATTGCAATTAGAATATTTCGCATACAAAAAGGCCTGGGAGCACAGAAGGCGGCCGTTGCTCTGGTTTCGTGTGTTTATGCATATTTCTTGGATTTAATTTTGTTTCTGGCACAAGTGATTATGTCCTGTGTGAGGCGCACCTTTCCAACTCAACTCGAATTTGGTCCCCAGTGGCATCCACTGTCACCTTCCCCTGCGCATCAAGTGCTCTACACATGGGGCCCAGCAAGTGGTTGCTCTGTTTTATTTCGACTTCAATCATATTTCATGCGCGTCGACTTTGCCAGCATCCTCGCCGTCGTCATTTGGTTTATGTTTATTGTTTTGCCAGCTTTTTGCCGTGTGCCGTGTGCTTTCATACACTTAGACATAATCAAAAAAGGTAATCAACATAAAGTTGAACGTTGACAGCGATGTTGTCAACTCGCTACTACACCTCTCCAATTCTTATTAAGGAGCTGTCCGGGTCTCAGTCTCTGCTCGTGCCCATAAGCTTACGGCTTAGCGTCTTTTGAGCCACTTGTCACATTCACAAATGAATTAAGTGCCAAAAGCACAACTCCGACACCAAAGTGATGTCGAGACTCGCTAAACGGACGGCTAGATTTTAGTGTGAGTAACTTTTGTGGATTGAGCATGAGTTAGCTCAACACTGTAATGCTTACTCGTGAGACATATAAGTTTGGCTTCAAACTGTTTGTCTTGACTAACTGACACACTGAATGGATGAGCAACGCACAGCCCACGCCGTAAGAGATACGAAGCTGGCATTTTTACTGTACTTACGCTAAGAAATTGAGAATTCTACGTATGAAAAAATCTCGAAAATGTTCGTCTGAACATTTCCTCCTTACTATCCGATCTTCTTTGAAGTCTCTTTAAAATATTTATTTCGCGTTGGATAGAAACGCTGGCATTTATATTGGGCCGAAGTCACAGATATTAACCGATTAATATGCTGCCAGTGGCCTCTGTTGATAACGTTGGGCTTTTCCACTCTTCCACATGTTACAGAAAATCAGTCTTTGAATGATGAATTGATGATGATGAGAATGCACAAATGTCTACTTCTAACTGAGAAAAAACTTCCTACATGCAATTCATATAGCATAACTTCTCGAGTCCTTCAAAACGCTAACAGAGCAGAATATTTGAGTATTTTGATTGAATAATCATATTGTCAGAAACTATATCTCTGAACTAACCAACCGGCCGGGCTTCTAAGATCGAACTTTCACTTAAAAATATAAAAAAGACCTATCAACAAATAGTGGAGCCTAATTAAAGGAATTGGCTATACACTCTAATATTAACTATAACCCTAATATAAACGAGACACAATGCTACATAATAGATCGTAGTAAGTGGAAATTGTGAAATTCTATGTTACATAAAAATTTGAACCTAGAGCAGGATCAAATAGGTTTTTTCTCTAGTCGAGACAAGATCAGCTACTAAGCCATAAAAATTGTTTGGCTACTGATTGAATAGGTTAAGAAATAATTATATATATACAAATGTATTCTTCGGGAGTGCTCAGCTAGCAAATACCATTCACCTTCTTCTACCCAAATGTGGTTGCTCAAAATAATAAAACCTGAGATATATGATAAAAAAAAAATCGACATCGATATTGGTATATGATGTCGATTTTTATCGATTGCTTAGAAACGGCGCTGGCACTAAAGGACCCACGTTTAAAATTCTCCACCTCTTATAGGTTCTGAGCAGGACATGGGTAAATCGAATTCGCTTGCCGTGCTGATCAAAAATATATATATTTTATGGCGTCAGAAATGCTTTCTTAAGCCTGTTACATACATTTGCACAAAAATATTATACCCTTTTTAACCATTTTCAATGGGTTCAGGGTATTAAAAATCCACTTTATGTTAAAAAGCAGATAGGCAATATTTTTCTTGGTGGAATGAGCAATACATTTTTGAGATGGAAAAGGGGTTGGTAAATAGCAGCGGCAGCGAGAAAGCACGGCAAGTAATCAGTAAATAATTCAGTTATAAGAAAATAATTTTTCGCCAAACATTAAAAAAGAGCAAAACGAAAGAGACAGCCGCTCCCCATGGCGGTGACTACGTGGTTGGAGCAACAAGAATAGAACAAAATCTCAGCAGAACAGGCGACATACAAGCCGACGATGGCGAAGATGTTTGGCGTCACGTAAATAAGAATTATGAAAATAATAATGGAAAAAGGATTAAGACGGCTACGGTCGTACGCATTTCCACAGCCTTCGCCATCAGCATAAGCGAGTGGTTGCTAGTGCTAGACATGAGCAGCCACCACAAGAAAGTGCAACATATGACTTTGTTCTGCACATAAATATACCCCTTAATCATACCATTCATGTTTAAAGGAAATATTCAAAGAAATTAATAACAGTATAAATTAAAATTTTTAATTATTAATAATATTACCATAAGCTAATTTTCGTTGATTTTTCACTATATTTTATAAAGAATATAACGATATATAAGTTATGTTAATATTCATATGAATAATATACAACAAATATAGGGGTTCGAAGCCCCAATATAGATGATCGGAATATTATTTATAAATTATTATTTAAACAAACCAGGTTTCGGGTCTATATTAAGGTAATAAGTTTATGACTTCATTTATGTTTTTTAATATATTCCCGACTATTTCAATTGCTCACGTCTGTATACCCACTGTTAAGCGTGGGTTATTGAATACGACAATGCCAAGGAGTCGACAAGAAACGAAGCTGGCGTTACGGGCTGTAAAAGGTTATGACGCTTGGCGTATGTGCGAGTATTATGGGGTGGGTTCTAAGCCCACACAATGTGCAGTGTAATTATGGCATTTTTACACTGCAGCACTCGCTGTAACTTTTCCTTGAATTTAATTACTTGCGCTTATACATGAAATATTAAAATGTTGAGCGGTAGGGTAGTTAACAGTAGCAACTTGGTGAATTTTAAATGCGACCACAGCCACCGTAAAGACAAAGAGTCTACAAGCTTAACAACAGGCAACGACGACACCTGCGTGATTTATCACCAAAAATGCGATAATTTCCCATAGCGCTATTCCTCAAACTGTCCTTACCAAGATAGAAAAGCCTCCCTGTCAGACTCACAACAAGAAGTTGTTAACAGTTCAGACGCCTCTTCTTGAATTTTTTTAATTTTGATATCCTGTACCAATTGGGTGAGGAAGGGTATTATGGTTTTGTGCACATGTATGTAGCAGGCACAGTCGACACCTCTATGTCCGTCGACTTGAACGCAGCGATCTCAGAAAGTTCAGCAATATCCCCTCCCATTTCCAAAATATCGATAAAAATCGAGTTTAAGACTTGGTTTTTAAGCATAGCTCAAAAAATATGAAAGCTAGTTACACAAATATTATATTGCCAGAGGGGCACAGGGTATTTTGTAGTCGAGCACACTCGACTACAGCGTGCACACTTGTTTTATTTGGTTTTAATTTCAATTTTCTTCTTAACAAACAGCGACAAACAATTTGTCAATGTGGCATCCTTGTTAGTCCTTCGAATAGGGTAGGTTAACGGAAACGCTGGAGCATACTTTTATTTTATATGTGGTATAATTGTCTTAATAATATTGCTGCTACTGCGAACATTTATTTTTATATGTACGACTCTCTTAGAAAGCAAAAGATCTGAGACGTGTACAAGGTGCAAAACAAAACAATTACACGAACATCTAACACAGTTTTACACCCGCAAAATGAAAACAATGCTTCCACGTAATTATATTTAGCATAAAATTTATAGCATTTCGGTTTTTATTTATAAGCGAACTTCTGGCAGATAGACAAAAAAGGTATGTGTTTCTCCAAAATGTATAATGGAGGTATTTGGGGCAGAAATTAATTAAAAAGAAAAGAACAGGAAATATGAATTATCCTCGGAAAGAACGATATAATATTTAGGTCTTACCCACACAACGTTTTTTACTATACCACGCAGTTTACAAGAACAACCATCCCGTTTTATTATTACAACAATTAAAATAGGTGCATAAATGAAACCTAAATCTGCAGGTTACCTTTGCTAATGCATGCCACGCAGACAGTTGTATATATTGTTGCTTTAATTTATATGGTTTAGTGGAAGTTAGCTCAGGTCAATTAAGTAGTAAGTAACAAAAGGTATTATTACTCGATGGATTAGAGAGAATCTATAAAGCATCATGTCGTTCTTAGCTTAGGTCCATATAAATAATTTTTGTACACGAGTTAATCGCAACTTGAGTTGTACAGGGTACATGCATTATTAATCGGTTCTCGAACTCACCTGAGATCTCCGCATCTCGAGAGCACAGTTGAACCGATGCCGATCTCGGACTCAGCGTGAAGACAAGCGTTAGGTTAAGATGTCTTAAAGTTGTAATAATACACTTCAGTCATGAATCTCTGAGGGATAAAATGAAATAAATTATCGGTGACATTTACAGTAAGTTTGGCTTTTAAAACAGATTCGGATGGGTCGATTCCAATAAATTTAGGAACAGTATGGAATTGATTAAAACATACATAAGCTAGAGAAAACAACTATATATTGCTTTGTACATACTGATACCAACAATATCATCTGTTCAGAAGCACAGAAGTTGTAAATGAAAATTTCGGTAAGGCACGTGCACACATACACATATGTGCGTATGCTCTTTTATTAATTCTATAAAAGAATAGTTAATGCGATTGTATTGTATGCTGTGCTGTGGTTATTTTATAGGTAAGAGGCGACGGCAAATAAGTAAACTTACTATTTTCCCGCGGGTAAGAAACAGGTGGAAACTAATGTCTGAATATAAAGTTAAAGACTTGTCCCGGGTAAAGTCGGGTAGTATCCGCTCGGCCTATTATTTAAAGAAAGGCTCTTAAGTTCGTAAGGAATCTGTCCTTAACGCCTAACACAAGTCGCTGGTCCGGACTTCCAGCAACTGATGTGAAAATTGTAAACTACCAATGTACAGTTTTATAACCAAAAGATAAACATCAAATGTGACTTTTTGACTGTGACATAAAATATTGAAGAATGCTCCTTACACACTCAATTTTCAATACTCGCACATTTCAATACCCTGTAATCATAAAAAAATATATATCATAAATTTTTACAATTCAAATTTAAAAAATTTCGGCATGGAATAGTTCATTGAGAGAACTGAATACCGAAAGTCTGCGATAAAATTCCAAATAAGTCGTAGACAATCGTAGAATAGAATAAGTAAGAAGAATTATTCATTCTAATATGCATAACATAGGGTACTGTACTCGCGGGCATAGGGTATATCCGAGTCCACTAAAAAATGATTATTTCTGGTGAATTTTTATGCACAAAACCGAACGCATTTATACGGGTGGAGGGTGGTTGAGTACAATTTTGGGGTAAGCGTTACCTTTTGACGTTCTTAATCTATCAATAAAAGTAAATCAAAGTCAACCCCCAAACCAATGAACGCATCACTTCAAGAGGCATTTCCTGTTTTAAATTGAGGTAGCGTCCATATGGCATGTGTGAATATGCTGATATCCTGGGATATGGCAAATAGCAGGCTTTTTTTTTTTGCATCAATAAATTTCCCTTGTCTTGAATTCACTTCTATCCTCTGTTAGGTATGTGTGCTAAAAAGTGTAATTTTAAAAAGTCATAATCGCAGATAAGTGCGGTTTCATTGCCCACGCAAATGCGAGTCTGAGCTATTCATTACAACGGTTGGCACATAAGGGCGGTTATATATCACATATTATATTATCTGAGTGTGTGTTAGTATCTGTTCGTCTGAGCTAACAATTTTTTGCACAACTTTTGCCTATAATCTCACCCAATGTCCTGCACACCCCCGGAACAAAAACCGACGGCATACCAATTTCGTTTATTCCACGTCCATTGTTATTGACATGGTATATGTTGGTATTAAAAGTTATTGAAAAAACTGCTGACAAAAGAAATATAAATATTTACCCAAAGTACTATTTAAAAGAGCCCCACGAAGGATTTATAAATAGGTGTATAATGTACAATTGACGAAGCGACGTTGCTTCTGTCGAATGCAAATTATTGCTCTTTGATGTTGAAGAGGATTTTTTGTTTAAAACGATCATAAGGACGCAAAATTAAACAACAGTAAATTAATTAAACTTAGTAAAAAGGGGTTCGGAGAACCATAGGAATAATTACACTGTCACAAATCTTGCCTGATTTTTTCGGTAATAAAACTGTTTGTTCCATTATGATAACTTGAGCCAATCATATTCGATTCTCATGATTAAATCATTTTGATTATGTACTTCTAGAGAGTGATTTTTGCCCAAAATCAGAGGTAGCATCCGCTAAAAAGTCTTCCGATAATTAGCAATCTTCCTTCTAATTTCCTTCAAGCCAATAACCCCGTAGGAGGACCACGCAAACAATAATCTCAAGCTTCAGAATCCTTTATCCCTTCATCGAGAGTCAAGAATCCAAACCATGCCACGTGTAATTGGCAAACGCTCTCTAGTGCTTAAAGTTTGGGCAGTACAATAATCACAAAGGGGTCAGTAATTTAGGCCAAATATTTTTTTTATTTATAGCTTTTGCCAGCGTATGCACAAAGGTAAGTAACAATTTTGGCCAGAATGTATAAGTTTTTTCTGATCCCTAACGGCCAAATATGAATACAGCGTTAGCATAAACCTATGATTTTTTTGTGGGCACATGCCGTATAATCGATTTAAATATAAATGAATATTTTAACACGCTTTTGTAAAATTAATGAGCTCGACAAATAGCTCCCTAGCAGACAAACAAAGGCCTCCGTATAGGCCTGGGCTCATTTAAATTTAAATCCACATGTGTGCGCTTCGTGCATTTAATCTTAATTAAAAACCGGTTTTTCGAGTTCTGTTGTTTTCTCTCATTTTTGGTGGCTTAGCTCCAAAGGTTTGCCAAGAAGTGTTCAGAGTATTGCTATGGCAGAATAACCCGAATCATGTCCTTAACATGGCACATTTATTTAGTATTCATCATATTTCTGATTTATTCAGTCCAAATGAGCACACGTATAAATGTTTATAATTACACACCGAAACTAACATACACGAACACACACACGCATGGGTGCGATGTATAAATAATAATCCCTGAAAGCATTAAAGGGGTTGGTTACAGTCGCGTGAATGCTTACGTATGTGTTCATACGAAACTGATGGGGTTTATTTAAGTTCAAGCATAAGCCTGATGACTCCTTGTTATAATGCTTTACGTAAAGTGAAAAGCATGTGGCCATTTATGGTGTTTCAAAAGAAAAACTTTTCTCAACTTTATTCTCGAACGGATAATAAAAGGCTGCATTTAATCAATCAAAAACTGTATACTATACAGAACCTAAGACTTGATATTTGGATCGTGGTCCTTCCTATTAAAATCAAGCTTGTTTCAAATCATCGGTCAAATCCCTGAAATGCAAATTTGGTAAAAAAAAAAAATTATGTTTTGATAATTTCTCGGACTTAAAAGAGACAGAGACGCGATTTAAATAAATCCAGGAAACTTTTCTTATCCTTACCTCGTTAACGAAAAAATTACATTTTCTCGAAAGCCGATATGAATATAGCCATACCTATTGCTCCTTTATTTGGAAAATAATCCGCCCGTTGCTGTCCGCCCAATAGATTTTTTACTGTAAAACCTTTTTTTATTTTATGTGATTGTGGAGTCAAAAAATGATAGTGAATGTATTGTCCTTGTACATTTTGGCACTACATTTATCACCTAAAAAAATAAATTTTATTATAATACACATATGAGTGTAATAGATTAAGTACATGACATGTTATTGCCAATAGGTACATCTCGAATTCAAATTCAAACGAAGTTGATCGACAACAAAAATTGGAGAAAGGTTAGCTCCCAGACGAGACGTCCGTTTCTCTCACACTCCATCACTCCATCTATTGCATGCTCATTTTGCGGCTGTACGGCACTTAATTAAATCATAAATAAGCATAAAGCGACGCATCGACAATTAAACAAACATAAAAACAAACCAAGTGGCAATGCCCTCAGCCTCACAAGAAAAACAACCACAAACGGAAAATTGCGCACTCAAATGACCAAAACGCATTCAATATTGCATTTAATTAAGTCAATTCTCGTCCAGCCCTGTCACAAAAGCCATTGCATACTTTTTGGATTTGGGGGTATTTCGCTCTGCATGAAACTCAACAGACTATCTTAGCTTACCTATGAAGTTTGGTGTATACATATTTACATATATCTATATATATACAATACTACTACATAAAAATTTTGATGCTGCACAACGATATTGTTTAAAGGCTCTTTCCATTTGCTTCACCCGATAATTTAATATTCAAATTGAATATCTCGACTATACGTTGTATTTATAAAAACTGAAATTAATCAGGGTAGAAAAGCTTCGCTGTAACAACTGAAAATTGCTATCGTTTTCATTTTACCATCGCAGCAGGGAGATGCACGGTGTAGAACTGATAATGATATGTGGAAGAGAATGATAATAATGACAATGTTACAGCTGAAAACGGCTCTTTCATCGACCATTGACCACTGGCTCGGTTACAATGTTTATTTTAATTACTGAAATTGCATTCGAGTGCCAACTGCCAATTGACCGGGCGCTTGATAAGGTCCAATTCTCACTCCTAGCTCGCCTATCCCTCTCTGGGCGCCACTCTCTTGTTGTGTTTGCATCCAGCGCATTGTTGTTGTTGCATTGCATTGTTTGAGCTTCCCCCGACATTGATGCATTTTACCTTCATTTAAGTTTACATTTGGTTTGGCTTTACCCGTTTGCCTCCGGCAAGCACCAGTGCCAATTCGAAGCCAGCTCCATATATCAAAGTTTGTGCAGGTAAAATGCCGCCGCGCAATAGCTAGGAAATGTTATGAGTGTCATCATCAGCATCAACAACAGCAGGGGCAGTTGAACATTCGCCGGCCAGCATTATCTATGCAAGCGCATCAGTTGGGAAGGTAACTAGGGTTGCAACGGTCGGGATCCAGTCTGTTCTTCGTCAGCAAGCACGCGCCTAGTACAAACACTCCGCAAACAGAAATGAAAGCATAACATTGAACGCTTCCAATGGTAATAAGATAGGGGGGAGCGGAAGTTCAGAGACGCCCCGCAGTTTTTAGAGTAAAGACTATAGTACTTACGCAGGGTGAAATTTAAGACGTTGAATTTTCGCGGGCAAACATTTAAAAGTAACAAGAGAAAACAGTGCAGTCGGATGCAGATATCAACTTTCGAATAAAATAATATAATCGTCTTGTGCCAACTTATTTAACAGACAGAAAGAAGCACTGCCGTTGATATTGGAAGCTATAAAATCTACAAGCTTAAAATTGGAAATGTATATTCTTGTATATCATGCTCAGAATAGTTTCATCATTGAAAATCGATCAAATATTATAATAGTTTTGTGCAAATATTTGTATGTAATAGACAGACAGAGTCTTCTTTGACCCGAAAAGGTTTATGATCTTTTTTATAACTACACCCTTTTCCTAACATTGCGAGTTTTACTCTAATGACTATAAAATTGATATTTTTCCTGGATTTAATTTTAAAATACCTAGTCTTAACATTTAAAATACACATGTATACACATGCATACAGATATAAATATTTCAATAATTAATGCCGTGCCTTGTTTCCAGGCCTACAAGTGAAATTGACACTTGCCAAATTACGACCCAAATGGACCAAATAAAAGGAGCACACAACTTTCATTCAAGAAAACTTTTAATTTAAATAAGACAAAAGTTATTCGCCGGCCTCTTCAGTAACCGCTGACATAATAATGGAAGCAGTGTTGGACAAAATTTGAAATATATTTACAACTAGCGGGTATATCCCGTTCTTATGAAGAGCTTTGAATATAAGTTTGAAGCAAAACGGACCGAGCCTTAAAACAATAATAATGTTTCCAGATTAAGATGCCAAATTGATCTAGAGGACAAACCATGAACAAAGAACCAAAACTCGTGAAAATCTGATGAGATTTGGCGGAGTTATGGGAGTGGGAAATTTTGACATATGTATGTCTACACAGGATATTTGAGGGAACCATTTTCACATAAATTTTGAGATGGGAAAAAGTTTTTCCCGATCTTCCAGTGTTAAAACCTCTTCTTAGATATTATTATCTGAAAGATATGGCAAATGAAAATGAAATGAAATATGGCAAGAAATGAAGGTTTATCGAAATATTATCAATTTTCCATAATACTTAATAAGACAGAGGAAACGCTCGTTCTGATGAAGAATATATCTACTTCGGTTCGGGAATACCTTCCTTCTGTCTCTTACGTGCATTTACAAAGCCAGAGTGACTCTTAGTCAGGCACTCGTAGCCAGAATTATTTTTACTTGCGTCCCTCTCTCCTTTAGTAAAATCTGATTATAATTAAAATGAATTTAAACTCTTTACATGCCGCCAGAAAAGATGCTTTGATATGCAAATTCCGCTATAAAGTTTTGTTTTGCTTATTTCAATTTTAATGCATAATTCAAAAGTAGCCACTAGGCGCTTCAGTCCACCAAGGGTTAAGCATCGCGGACTCTACAACATATTTCATATTTCATGGTTTCATGCCCAAATAAATGCAATGAATTTCATCAATTGACTTGATGTGCACATTGACGTCGTCAGAGCTGTCATTACCGACGTGGCAGTCGCTTTAGACTCTACCATTTGCATATAAATTGGTTTTGGGCCCGTGTTTCGTATATTTATACACTGTACACGAAAGGGTATATTGGTTTTGTGCAGTGTTCGCTATATGTATCCAAGACAAACTGTCAAAACCGATATCTACCATAATTTTAAAACTTGAGTTTCACGACTTTATCTCAAATTATAAGCATAGTATAAGCATAAGCATAGCCATATTGTCTAATCTCTACGTCTTGAACAAGAACATTTATATTTTATGAAAGAGAAGATTCTTCAGCCTGATTTACACATTCGCAAAAATAGTGGTACCCCATTTTTCAGTTTTTCGATGGGCTTAGGATAATTATCAAACATTATCTGTAATTTGAGTATTGCACAGTCGGTTACACCCGACTGCAACGTTCTTACTTGTTTTAGTACACTTTTTGTCAACTGCTTATCGGGTTGTTGACATCTGTTTGTTGTTGGCATTTGCAGGACAGAGTATTATCAATGGACCCATTTTTAATTGCCACAATTTGCGCTTAAACGGTTTGGCAATTCAACATGGCCTGCAGCAGGCTTCACCGACACCCATGGTGACAATTATACTCATACAGAGCAATGCAAAGAAGCCCATGTTTGGGCAGCCCTGCCCTTAGGCTTTCACGCTTTTTGGCTTTTAAACGCAACGACAAATAAAATAAAAAAATATTACAAAAAATCCATCTGGATATAAAATCAAATTTTGAATAAGAAACAAAAGTGCCCTAGTCGGGATTTCGCGAACCTTCTTTTGCTTGTTGCATACAATTGAACAAAACCTTTTTTGGTATAAAAATAGGATAAATATAAATATATATTGCATATCAGACAAAAAAAAACTGCTTAAAATATTTATTCTTGCAATGCATTATCTAGCTTTGAGCACTAAATAGGCATTCAAAATGACCTTTTCCGACTTTAGAATCAAGTTCATGTTCTACTTGTCATACTTTCATTCAAGCACAGTTTGAAAAATCCCCTACCACCTGCACGCAGCTTTGTCAGAAAATTTCATTTAAAAAAACTTAGTACGCGTTTTTAAAAGCACACAGTCGAGGGACTCCAAAAAGTATATAAACGACAATGGCTGGGGGTGACATTATTTTTCATGTCGATGCCTAAAAAGACCAAAAGTCTTGGGCTTTCAGTTGTTCGCAACGTTTTGTTTGCCCCGCTGATTCTTTGCATATCTGATGCCAGTCGACCTAACATCTTCCCCCAAGGGCAGGTGATGCTGTTGCGTTTTGTTTCTATTGTCATCAAGTGAAATTGGCTTTTAATGTTGCCGCAGAGATATCTTAAGAATAATTGTTTTGCGTGTTTTTCTTGATTTTTTCGTTCCTGCTAGCCCCGCAGGTGTATTTTATGTGAAGCTGCTGCGATTTTTAGAAAAATTTTATGTTTGTTAAGGGTAATACTTCTGAACGGTAAGAAATTGCTTGGAATGTTTTAATTGTACAAAGGTGCTAAACTTTTTACTAATAGCACTTTTGGAGAGTACCTTGGGTTGGAAGACTAACTAGGTAAAAATTAATTTCATTGCGAACTTCAGGACCATAAGGATGAATTATAAATAAGGACAATTTATATGAAAAAGTGAAAACCTACCACTGATGTTAGGAAGAACTTATTAACTCCTTTAGTGCTGTTCAATTGATTAAATTCGCCATCTATGAAATCTATGTTCTTTTATGCGAAAAGTGTGCGTGTCTTACAAATATTTGGAACTAGGTTCAGAATAATGCCATGTCGGACATTCGTTGCCATTGTACTCTTTCTTCTTCGTAATACCCTGCATCGATTAAAAATAATAAGAAAAACAAGATTAAAAAGTGAAAAAAAAACAGTTATTTATGTTAAATATTTACCGCTTGTTATGCAAAGCTTAAAAAAGCTAAACACAACTACTTTTAATTAGAATTGTTGATAGTTTGTTGTATTAATTTCCCTTATAAACCTTATTAATGTGGTAATAATCGACATCCACTCGGAAGTGTGCTATGTTCAAGGTATCTGCAAGTCAATTCCTTCCTACACCCTTCCTACAAATTGGCCTAAGTCCAGCTAATTTATTGACTTTAGTTGAACACTGTCTTGGCAATTTTAAATAGTCACCTACAAAATTTGGTTTTTTGTATTTATTTGTGAAACTAGTTGAGCGAGTAAAACAATGATAGCACTGACCATCTTCAACAATAGATACTATATGTCAAACAGTCATATAGGTTAGTAATAAAAAAAATAAAGTATCATCTCTACCAATTTCACATTGTTCCACCCCATAGCCATGAAATTGCTTTCCGCTTGACGCCCCATTCTTGGCCTGGGCTACAAGAATTGTTATCAAGCGGCAAGCGACCCATATAACTGCAGGCCTCGGCGGGAGGGGGGCTTATGCTGAAGCGCCGACGGCAAGAGCGAAAAAATCGCCGAAGAACAGACGCAAAAAAAAATATTTTTTTAAAAGCCAATGCGCAAAGTGGGAAATAAAAGGTTTCGGGGTGGGTCTGCATTGGGTTCAGGGTGGGTTCGGGCTTGTCCCAGGTTTGCCAGCGCCTGCAGATAGGCACAATAATTGTATCAAAAGCATATTTTCCATTCTAGTAGAACGAATTTTATGCCTTTTCAATAAACATTAACCGATTTTGGTATTTTTTCATAAAAGACCAACAACAACAGTAAAAGCACATACCTCACCAACCAAATAGAAATCAAGTATAAATGATCTCGTTGAGAGCGCTCGACTAGAAGTTATCCTTTGTGGAGATCCCAGGTTTTACCTCATAATGGAATCATATAGATTAGGTAATCCACGACTTTACTTGCTAGATGAGCTGTCTAAGTCAATTGGGCATTCCGGGTACGATTCATAGGCTAATGAATGATATTAATACTCGAAGGAAAAAGTAGCCAGGGCTATTGATTACTATGTGTAGGTACAGGGTATAAATATGGCTATCCGCTGGCTTTAACAGCCCAAAAATATGCAATGCTTTCGTACGGCAATCATTCATGCGTTCATTATTTCATAGACTACGAGTTGAGCGAGTCGCATGCCCAGCTCATCCCCATATATAAATACCGTTGAAATATTTTGATTCCTACTTCATGTACGGGAATATGCAAACTTAGGAACCCAAAACAAAAATGGCAATCAATGAGTTGGAAATATTTTTTTTTTTTCTATTAGCCCAAATTTAAGCTTTATTTGTATCTTTTTCTTCGCTTTTTTAAATTAAAATTAAATTTCAAAACAAAATAATAACGCATGAATGTACATATATGTTTTTCTTTCTACATCTAGGTATTTTTATTATATCCCATTGAAAATTGATTAAAAAAGATTTGTGGAAATGTATGTAATAGGCAAAAAAAGGTATCTCCAACTTTATAAGGTATATATATTTTAGTTAAGCATCAATGTCTGTCTGCTTGTCTGTCTGACAGTCGAATAATATCTATTGAATATTTCCCGCGCAGATCAAATTTGTTTTAAATGATCGATAACTCACTGAAATAGATAAGTATTCATTTTTATCGGAGTTTATAAGACTAAAGACGCCACATTTGGGAAGTATGTTCTTGTAGAAAGTAGACAGATTTATTAATTTTATTTCATGGATTCTTCCCCCCTTCCGAAATAAATTATATTAAATCCCATTTACAGGTAAGCACACATATAAAAATAATTGTGGAAAACATTTGTATGAAACTTTATTGTTTACCATCATTTGGGCCTCAAACTTATTTTGTTCAGTTTGATTCGGGAGGTGTTTAACACTTTTTGCAAAATCAATCCCACCTTGCAGCAAATGACGTTTTTGGTGCTCATATTCGGATGTCGGATATCACTACAGAAAAATTAGTGAGTTAATTATTAATTATCTTTATTACAATCAATAAGATGACGTCAGTCTGTATTCTTTTCTTAAAACAATCAATTACTAGGACAGTAAACTGCAGAAGGTTAGTGATTGCAGAACTACGCTTCACAAGCCTTCGACATAATCGAACTCAAAGACTTTAGGAATAGCAGAATTAACAAAGTTAAAAAATTTCCGAGGGTTAAACAAGGTTAGAAATCTTAGATTAAGACGACTCACATTTTGAAAGCCAAGTACAAGAGATGTAGTTAGTTTTTTGACGCCGCAACTTACGTTGAGACCCCACTAGAGGCGGTAATAAAATCGAAGTCCGATTTTTCTTTTTGGTTTTATAAGCTTTTTCTATCAAGTCTTCCAGCGAAAACTCTTTAACAACAAATATTTGTAAATATTGCAGGTTAACGATAATAGGAAAACTTGAATCTTATCAGTATGGTTGTCTACATACATCTGTGCATCGATTTTAGCAACTTTCATGTTTTGCGGCATAGTTGAATCTTGTCCACGGGTGATGCCTACTTACATTGGAGCAATATAAAGATGTAATAGCAACACCCCACATAATTATGCTTCCCCTCCCTGCGCGTTTTGTAGACGTCGCATCGATTTTGTTCTCAAGTTACGCTAGCTTTTGTTTACAGAAGAATTATGTTTAATGAGAGACCCCGCCGTCGTCCTTGTCTATTGCTGTTACCCTTGTGCTAGGGTTGAATCGCGCGGCTGGGCTACAAAACTGACAATTATAATTACAAGGTCTTAAGTTTTTCGTGAAAATTATTATTTTAATTATGGTTTGGCGGAGCGACAGTAAAAACAGGGTTGTAACAAAATCCTATATATTTATGGCCCACATCGAGTGTAACACAGATCATAAATCGCTGAACAATAAACATAAATATATGTGTATGTGTATTGTATATCGACTTTATACGATTGTCTCGCTAATAAAATCCAAAAATCCTGCACAGAAAATAATCTAATCAACTGGCATAATCAGTTTTTATGGACCAATGCTGACCAGTTCGAAACAATCATAATAATTTTTCATATGAACAGAGTTTTATTTGCACGTCGAACACGTTGATAATTTTTATTTGCCGTTTCGCAGTCAACGCCTGCAAGAACTTGTATCTCCTTTGCAAATAAAATAAATTTCAGCTGTACTTTTATTTTCCGTGTTGCTAAAAGAGTCTGAGTAATAATCATTTATTTAATGTGTCCCTCGTTTGTTATTTTTGCTGACCTTTTCCGAAACGACGACTGGGCTTAGACAGGACAGTCAGCAGATGGTCAAAGTTAGATTGGACACTTGCGCAATTTGCGCGTAATGAATCTAATTGAGTTTATCAAGTGGCCACATAATCTGTCCAAGACCCAAAAGTTACTGGTCCCACAACATTAAACAGAGCGTCACGGACACTACGTTGACGAACACGTCTAATACAAATATGCATTTTTTAAGAGATTAATTTTGCTAGGTATACGCGAAATTAATTTGCAGAGGGTCTTTTGCATTAAAGCTGACATCTCCGACCACATACAATATATATATGCAGTCCGTCTATCTGACTGGGTTGATATTTGTTTCCCTTGGCATATACGAGTTTTTCAGTATATTATAAAGAATTATAGGAAAGATCCGTCAAAAGAAAGTTATGATATAGAAAATGGTTTTCACGATATCATGTCCAACTTCTGCAAAACGTACCAAATCGATATCATATGGCTCTGACTGGTACAATCGATTGGTAATAATGATGCATTATAAAAGTACACCAATCCATATTTCTATAAAGAGTATTTAATTTTAGGCGTGATAAAAATATCCATTCTTTCTTATGTACTTTTTGAACAGAGTATAACATTCATTGATAATAGAAACGTTAATTTTTGTTGAGTTTAACATGATGACAAATATTACTTTCCGCCCTCATATGTGTCGCCTGTTTCATCCGGAAAAAATTACCATGTTAAGGCTAACAACTCAATGTAGTTGGCTAACCAACTGTCAGGGTAAGCTCTGAATATGAAACCGCAAGTGGCCTTTTTTTAAAAGTACGATAACAAGAAGTAAGCTCATTTGCAAGCTATAGAAACAGAACCATCCATTAAGTAGCTGATTACAATTCAACACATGCTTAAAAACAATTGACATTGGCAATTAGAAAAATTACTATGTAATTATAAGTAGCAAACCACAAACGTTTGTGGAGACAGAACAACTCCAGAGTATGCCGTATCGTCATGGCCTTTTCTGCTTTCAATGGGATGAGGAATGACACAGACCTCGTCCTGGCAATGAAAGCAGTTGTCCAGTTGACCGCAAAATATGCCATAAAATTCAAGTCAATTTTATGCCAGCGGCAAAGCATTGAAATCGAAAAGTGAAGCGTATTGAATGCCAAATTGAAATTAAATTGAAATTTGATTGGACTTACCCACAAAACGAGGCAGCAGGCCCGCAGGCAAGCTTGGGGGCCGACAGAAACGGCTGTTCACAAAATTGTTGCAATTAAATAAACATAAAATGTCAGCGACTTGGAAAATAATGCCAATAACTAAAACACGGTTTCGGAACGGAGGCCCTCCACTGAAATGGGTGCCAAGCACTCGCTACAGTTTGGGAATTCTTGCGGTCTTTTTAAACAAACCGCAGGTGTTGCATACATTGGCCAGCTTTGCATTAATTATGATGTTTTGTGCAGCATGGAACTCGGCTCCGAGGGCGTGCAAACTATTTGCAGCATAAGCTACCATTGTCATGGTATGAAAACTGTACCATACTTTGGCCCAAAGTAATTTTATTGCCATGCACAGGAAGCTGCATAGACGACGCCATCGTCGCCGGCATAGTGCTGTGGAGTCATGGGAGCATGCATCGTGTGACCCGTAAACTTTACAGTTTCTTTGTTTGGACTTAAACCAACGAGCTTACAGTTATTGTTATACCCTGACCCCATTGAAAACGGGTAAGAAGGGTATAATGTTTTTGCGTAAATGTATGTAACAGACAGAAGGACGCACGTCTTTTTAAAGTATATATTTTTGCAATTTGAAATATAAATTATAAAATATCAAGAACCGAATTAGTATATGCTTTTTCCTCGATTCTCCGTATTTTTTCATAATGTTTATCGTTTTAAGATAAGCTAGATTCAGATTAAGAATAATTGTTTTTTTTTTTAATAGCTCTCCCATTTTCTCCTAAATTAGAAAAAAATAAACTAACATATTTTTAAAGGGAGGACCTTGTGCCTCGGCATAAGCAAACTTTTGTATTTCATATTATAAAGATCGGGCTACAAAAGCAGAAGTTAAGCAAGAAAACGTTTCCCATAGTGCACGGCATTTAGGATTTTTTATAGAAGAAGACTGCACGTAATGGCAGCTTGGCGCTGGAATCATGGTATCTCCTAGTCAGGCACTCCCAACTAGAATTCTTTTCAGTGTTGTTGTTGTGGCAAATTTGTTGCTGTTATTATTATTTTAGTTGGCTGCTCTACTAGTTTTTGGACTCAGACGGTGTGTGGGGACCGTAAGTGAACGAAGAAAGGCCGCATAAAATGTTATTGTAAAAAACTATTAAATTTCTCAAGAGATGAAAATATGATTAAAATCGATTTATTAAAAGCCACCGTTGTTGTCGTTGCTGTACGAAAAAGGTCCAGCCCGTATATACAAACATATGTTACCAAAAACTTTATGCCAGAAATAGGCAAAGGGCTCTTTCAAACTACTCATTAAAGAGCGAAGATGTAACTGTTGCCGAGCGAGCACTGTGGATACTAAATATTTAATAAAACTTAGGATTGAAATTGTTTATAAGGCAGCCTACTTTTTGGATGGTTGAAGCTTTCTTAAGTTTAAGTAATTAAATATTTATACTTATTTGTAAAAAAATTTAAAATTAGTTTGACTATTTACAAAAAAAAAATGAAAAAGGAAATAGACGCACATGAGAGGGATAGGTACAGTCCGAATATGAACGTGGCTGCAACGACTCACCTGCTGATTGCATTCCACGTTTCGTGCCAAGTTATAAAACTATATTCTGCATAAAATTTTTATAAAATATAATGCATATGCAGTGTAAATTGTCGTATAGAAAATGGTTTGGTTACCCCACTGTGCACAGTAGCTGTGCATCAAGCATTGGCTACGCCCTCACGGTTCGAACAACTTGAAAAACAAATTTACTATGTACACTTAATGTCTAGACAAAGCCTCCAATTACCTTATCCGATTACACGAAGATTTTCGCAGGCAACCCAAAGTAACCCGTTGACCCGGCATGCCTCGTATTACTGCCGTCCCTTTGGGCCCATCTCACATTGTCGTTGTTGACGTCATCAAAAATGTTTCAAATTATTTTAGGCAAAAGTAATAGTCTCAAACCTGGCATGCCAAAAATGAAAAGGAGTGAAAGCACTTAAGTGCCTCGGCCAGGACTTGGATTTTTAAATGAAGTGCTGCAGTGATCGCGTTGTCGTTGCTATTTCCGGTATTGTTTTCGTTGTCCCATTTTGCCCCCATTTCGTCTGACATGCTGCAAGCAGGTGTAAAGTTAAATCATAAAATGAAATTAAAATAAACCAAAGCCGAGCAAAGCAAACGTAATAAAGTGGCCAAAATGAAAAAGGATTTTCTTTGCTTTCCCGCGAGTCCGGGTTAAAAACGTTGTGCATAATTAGCTTAGCATAACATGTTTTTTACTTTTCAAAGAAAAATTAGTTGAAATATTCATAAACGGAGGGCGGGAATGGCAAACCCTTTAAAAATTTTATTATTGGGCTGGCCGAATAAAAAAAGGTAAACAAAAAAGCAGAAAAAGCGCTTGCATATTTCGCCATATTGCAATATGATTTATTAAAATTCCTATTTACTACGCAAGAATGGCACCGTAACACAGGTAGATATTTAAATTAGGTAGAACCACTAGCTTCTTGTTAACACAAAAAATAAGTTACATTTTGATTTGTGGGCATAATTTTCTATTTGGGTTCCCGACTGAAATAACGAACTCGCCAAATATATTGGTTATTGAATAGCAAATTTTAAACTTATTTTTACTTACGATTTGGTCATGATCTGAAATAAGCCTTCAATGGTTTTTTAGTATTATAGGTGTCTACTTGTGTGTGGGTTTTTATCCGGTCGACTTAAACTCATTTCCAAATATTTTTATAAAAATTCAATTAAGACGTTCCGGGAAATGGGGGGTCAGAGGTTGTTTGGGTCAAGTTTGAAATTTAGACCGATCGGCTGTGAACTTATTTGCAACAAGTAAATGAATACCTGTTTCAGAAGTTTTTGAAATTCCACCCCGCAGCTTAATAAGTTTTGATGAAAACAGTTGAAAAACATAGATGGAGAGACAGTCAAACAGATGGCAGACGGATATGACTAGATCTACTCCGCTGATCATCTAGATAAGGAATATACATACTTTATGGGATCGGAGATGCTTCCTTGAGCCTCTTCCATACATTTCCACAGTTACCCTTGTACCCAATTTCAAAGCTTTAGACGCAAGTAGCCTTGCAGACCACCTGGGCTTACACGCCGTATCAGGATCCTTTCTATATGTTTACTCCAATTAGATTACGACGTGTTTGGCTAAATAGATTTGACCGACACAATTAACATATTTTTTTATAATGCATTCAAAACGTACGTATTTTCACACTAATTATATTAATGACAGCAATCTTACAAATGTTTTCCAGCCAATGTAAGGTCAATGTAATCAATGTCCATTGAAAGAAGAAAAAATTTCATTAGGTCAAAAATTCAATTTTAAATTGTTATTTTAAAAAATCAAAGTATAAGAATTTGGTTGTAAGCAGAACTTATTCGTCTTTAAGCCAAGAGAATTAGCCAAACAAATGATGCAAGAGAAACCAAATGCCAAGCACAGTCTCCACCACTGTCGGGCAATTAAACGACGCCCAACCAAGCTGCTCCCACTACTCGCTGGCATCTCCCTCAGGCTCTTCGGCAGTGCACGCAGCGAAGCAAACGGAAAATTCATTACAAACAAATTAACAAATAAATCAAATTTCAATACGAAAATTTGTGTTTGCGAAAACAATTTTGAGTGGGGTTCCGGATGCTGTTGTATGGGGTATCACAAATCGCATGCCACGCCCAAACGCTTCGCACATCCCAAAAAAATAGCGATGGGGCAAGACTGACAGCCGGCAAATCGTCTAAAACTGTGGCTGAAGCTTTCCACTTGAGAAATCATTTGTCTAAATTAATTCCTGTCGTTTACATTTGCCAGAACAGAACAGCAACAAAAATCAAAGATTAAGACAAACATTTACTACTTCTAACCCACCACCAAAGGGACCCAACAAAATTGATAAAACCGGCAGGCCTTGCCTTGAAGCTGTCCAACTCTTAAACTGTAAATGTTATGGTGCTGTTGTTGCCTCACGCCTTCCACTCCATGATAAATGACATGATGCGCATTTGTTGGATCAACATTTTGCCGCCGTCGCGTTAATAACTCATTTGAAAATTCCGCCGACAACGTTGCATACGTACATTTTTGCCCGAAAAACAATTAAAATTGTTGCCGTGTTCAGCTTCAGGTAGCGGATAATTATAACTGCTAAATCCTATATAGTATGATATCCAAGAGTAACAGGATTTCAACCCTTTTACCGCCTCAGCTTTCATAGCGGCAGCGGCACTCTGTTGCAACATTTTTGAGAACTCATATCACGTGGAAGTCACGCTGGCAGCAAAAATTAGCGTCGTAGTTGGGTGTGAGGGAATTCTTTTCAATAATTAGTATGTCAAAAACAGACATTACTTAGAATGCACACAGCGATTAGATAATCAAGCTGACTCCGAATATTGAACATTTTAATAATGTATATACTATGTGATTTACAAATATATATTAAACGAAAATCAAAAGGAATCTAAAATCTGCTCCCTTCAGACCTACCAGGAATTATGACGCTCCCTCCATCTGGTCAGTGATTCCCCTGCACTATCCCTCTAACATATTTACATAATATAATTTAGTATAACTTAAAACTATATTATGGATTCCCATCTGTCTCTACTACTTTACTTTTCAATAACATTTATTCCCTTTTTATACCCACAATCCATTGAAAATGGATAAAAAGGGTATAAATGTCCTTGATCCGCATCAATAGCCATGACCGTCTGACCTACAAGATTTGCTTGAAATATCGATTCTTATCGGTTGCTGGGAAACGGAGTAAGTACAAAAACGTACTGTGCTGGCACTAGGAGGACCTACGTTCAAAATCTCATGCCTCTAGCTTTTACAGGTTCTGAGTTCAACGCCTTCGAGCATACGGATAGGCAGGCAGACGGACAGAGATGCTTCCTTCTGCCTGTATGTATGTGTGTAACATATAGTATGCACAAAACCATAATAGTCTTTTTAGCCATTTTCAATAGATTCACGGTATGAAAATGTAAATTTGTTTAAAATTCTATAATATTAATAGTTTATTTTTAGCTACTACATACACACATTGATCTATCCCATTATATTCTGCCCTGCTATATAATGTCTTTTATTTAACGCCTTTTATATTCGAAGTTTCGCTATACACATTGCGTATAAACTCTGGCGACTTTCGGGCATAGGCAACGACTAGTTTATAAGGCGATATAAAGCGTTCTTCTGACCGATCGTTTTCGCAATCGAATTTCTGATCTTCTTTGAGGTTCATGGAGATAACAATGTCAACAAAATCATCCAGAAACTCCTCGTGCAAGGACGTTGGAATACGCTCCAGGAAAGGGCAAACGGCCTTAACATTGTCTGAAAAAGTAAGTAAATTCATAAAATAAATAACAAACGAAAGAATACCAGTCTCACCTTTTAATGTGCGCACCCCCTCGTAGACAAAAACTTCGCTTCGTAGCTCGACATTCCTGTAAACGAAGCCAGCTTCGTTTAAAAGTTTATCAAACTGCTTGACAGGATCATCGCTATAATGTAAAGGGGAAATGAACTGTTCCACATCTTGCATAAAAGTAGCCCATTTCCTATTAGTTTGCAGCACCTTGTATACTTCATAAACTGGATTGGTGGCCAGAAAGACAAGTAAGCAATCGCCACCTTCATTTCGCAGTAGACTGTAAATGTTATGCAAAGCGGTCTGGAGATTCTGTACCCAATGCAGGCAGTAAAATGATGTGACGTGGTCAAATCGACCCTTGAGCTGATCAGGTAATTGTTCGCAGCCAATGTCGAGGACTTGAAACTGCGTCCGTGCGTAACGCTCGTATAATTTGTTCGCATAACCCACCATCTTTTTTGAGACATCCGTGCCAACTAGCAGCTCATAGCTCTTCGGTAGAAGTGGATGCACAAAGTCCATTAGCACATTTCCTGGTCCGGACCCAACATCTAATAAAGTGTCTTGCCCATCGGAGCGCCACTGAAGAATGGTGGCGTACTCATCCAATATGAGCTTCGCATCGTGACGCTGCACCTTGTTAGCGCGTTGGTAGAGCGAGGCCAGGTTCATTGCGCCCACTGATATCGGAAGCATGAATACACTGCTTTTATAGCCGTTTTTAGATGCGCAGAGAGAATAGACAACGTCGTCAGCGATCTGTCGCAGCTTTGGTGACATCGGCGCTCAATGTCGGTTTATTTTTGAAGCTTCGAGTGAAACAAGTCAGCTGCCCTGTGTTATTTTCTAATGTTTTTAATCTCTCAAATCTCAAACCAAAGAAAATTGTAATAAGATGTATCCAGTTTTGTTATGTTATCTTATCATTATTTTTCATTGGAAGCATACATTTTTAAAGACTGCCGTGAAGGCATAGTTTTATGTTTGGTTATCTTCGTGAATCATTGAACGGTGTAATAGTTATTTAGATTAATCAAATTCGTGGTCACGAACTAAAACTTGATTGGCTAAATTATCATCTTTTCGATGGTTTATAGAATTCACATAAATGACTTTTCCAAATATTTTTACTATATAAATACTTAAATACAAAATACGAATTTTCAAAATATTCAACATTGTTTACTTTCTAATTTATATAAATTTTCAAAAATTTGTTCATATAATTAATTATTTAAAATATTTAATAAATTCTGTGGATATTGTCAAATTGTCATGAAAGCAATATAAATATGGATTTTTATAAGATAGAAAAACGTTTTTTTCGGTGTGCAATTCGATGTCTTATAGAGAGAATTTAAATTACATGCCAGTGATAAAGGTGCTAAGGTGTAGGAATACATCCCTTGCAATGGTTACAGGGTATAGCATATAAACCTACATAATCCAATCGATTATTGATGCACAACGCTAAACATCACAAAAGCATTGGCGACCTCGTTAGCTTTGCTACATTGAAAATCGGACAAAACAGTTCAAGTTCTAGGTCATTTGAGATTAACAACGCTTCCTCTTTACAAACGCATGCCACGTAACACCCCATTGAAATGTAAATCGAACTATTTACATATGTACTTTTTCGACACTCGTTCATAAAGTGAGACAAGTATCAATGCTGCAGTCCGGTACAGCCGACTGCGTAATACAACAGGTTAAAACTGGCCATCCGCCAAATTAATTAAGCGATATTGACTTTTCTGATTTGCCCTCGAGCTTCATTTTAAATTTGACTCTTAGACTTGGGAAGATAACGATTTTCTCGAGGCGTGCAGCCTCACGGCAAAATTTAGTGACTAGCTTAAAAACTGACAGAGATTGATCCCAAAATATTTTGTCTGTGACCAAATCAAAAATGAAGCTTATAATCTTCTCTAAAGATCCATCCAGAAAGAGGATGTGCAAATCAGAAAAATTTATAACTCTTTATTAATTTTGCAGATAGCCAACTTAAAGCTGTTATTGGTCGGTTATAAAGTTACTGAACCGATGAAAAATAGGTAAAAAAAAAATAAAACCAAATACCATAAAGTGCTCTTCAACATTAATAGCCGCTTCGACAGGCAGTCATGTTCGTTCAACTAGTCGCCCGTCTGGCTGCCGATAATTCTTTTATTATTGATAATTTTTTGTATTCAGACCAAGCATATCTCGAATATGAGAAGAGCCAAGGGCACCAAGTATAGTGTGTAGGCCCTACTATAGCATACACAGATCAAAATAAATTTTAATGTTTGTCAACCTCCCGTGGTTTACTCAAAATTATTTCGAGTTTGTGTATTGGGTATGTACAGATATTCTTAGTTAGGAAGCACAAAATCTATACAGTTCAATCACCTTGTTTAAGGTACTGTAGGTCGTTCTATTTTGGAACTTATACCAAAAATAATGTTTGATATATATTGATATGATTTTACTTCGACTTTAATTTTCACCCTATTTGGCACTCGAAATATAAATTCATTAAAACATTCCATTTGCCTGTAAATGCATTAGTGTAATTATTGTCGAGCCCCACATACCGTGAGTTATGCTTATCTGCCTTCAAATATGTCACATATGATGACGAGGAGCGCGTTTGATGTACGATACTAGAGTAGTGGAGCACCCGCAAGCAGAGTGACATCAAAAAGCCTTTGTTTTCCCATTTATGCATTCCTCGCGCTGCTTAATGTATGGGCGTTACAGCTAGTTAATTGTACTCAGGGCAATGATAGCAATGATAGAAGTGTGCTCTTAAAGGGGTTTTATGGAAGATTCGTTTTGGTTGGCTGCAGTACTAAAATTAGCTAGAGCTCTTGATTGAGGGTTGCCTGTCGTATTGGCAGAGAGCAGTGAAACGTATTACTTATTAGAAGCTGGCTAATCTGATTTTGGAAGCTGTTGATATCTGGTAATAATATTTTATCTTTATACATATATATAATTCCCCCGTACGCTCATTTGTCGCTGAACTCTTTTTGCTGACTTTATTCAGTTTTATTTACTTTGCAACAGAATTAAATTTTCTGTTAGTGCGTTCGATGAAACTGATTCTATGTTCCAAAGTCGAATGAAAAGCAATTTTATATTTAAAAGTAAAGTATACAAATTTTGCCCAATTGCGATATAGGTCAACTTCCCTTACTAAACCGTTTGTGTATTTCCAAAATGTAATTTACATATTTTATTATTTTCTTTATATATTCTTCAACGATAATGAACTGCATGGAAGTGTTCCCATGTTCGTATACACATATGTTTACCGAAATTAAATTAAGAACGCTGGAAGTTTCTTTTAATTTTTTCTCCTAAACTCGAATGCTCTCACTCAAATCAATTAAAATGTAGTGCCAATCCCGTAGCCGCTCAAGTCAATTAATTTTTGGGCCCATTTTTTGTGGGGCGGTGCGGGGAACAGCAAATTCGGTATGAAGTTAAAATAAGTTAACTGTACGAATAGTGTTTGAAACTTTTGAACAAGGTTCAGAGTATCCCTTGTCGCGCACTCTCGACCTGAGCCCTGTGGATGTTGTTGCTCATATTGTTGCACGTACAACGTCGATAAACAAAACAAGAAATGTGTAACAAAAGGGTTGAGATTTCCTTCTTAGGTTTATAGTTTTCTGTACATAAACGAGATTTTAATGTTCCATAGGGGAATTCCAGCTATATGCATAGAGGTTGTGGGTAAGGCCAAAGACAGAGGGTGGACATGGATTTAAAATACAAAGTAAACGGTGATTTGTTGATATTGATTAGTGCGAACTTGCTATAAGGGTATCGAAACGAGACCAGGGGAATACGGTTGCGAAGCAGAGACAGATGCTCCTTGTTTGTATCTTAGGAGGAAGCCACAACTTGATGAGTATTTAAAAGTTTTCCATTGTGTGTTTGATGAATATTTAATTAAGCATAAAAGAGCAACGCCAGACAGTAATAGCAGGAGGTAGAAGTAAAATGGGTTCGCACTATTTGGGCACCAAAAAAACAAGGAAAACAAACAAATCAATTAACGCGTTTTTAAATGTATATCTGTTTGTCATCATACTAATCATAATCATACTAGAAAAGCGAAAAGGACAAGAAAAAGAAAAAGGAAAAGAAAGAAAAAACAATATTGGTTGCATGACATTTTCCTCCGACTATATCTCTATATATAAAACTGTTTGTCATGACTGACTGACTGACTGATTGGTGATCAACGCACAGCCCATACCGTAAGAGCTGGGAAGCTGAAATTTTCACTGTAGTTACCTTAAGTGATAAAGGTGCACGTTAAGACGGGGATTCGGAAAATTCCATCCGTATATGTGGAAAAACGTTGGCAACTCATTTTCAAAGGTCTTTAAGAGAACTTATTTTAAACGTTCCACGGACAAGGCCTGGCAACATTATTCTTGCTCAAAATTTATGTGAAAATACATACATACACACGCATACATATATACATTCATACACACACATACATATATACACTCATACACATACATACATATATACACTCATACACATACATACATACTTACATACATACATACATACATACATACATACATACATACATACATACATACATACATACATACATATATACATACATACATACATACATACATACATACATACATACATACATACATACATACATACATACATACATACATACAATCATACATACATACATACATACATACATACATGCATACATGCATGCATGTATACATACATACGTACAAACATACATACGTACATACATACATACATACATACATACATACAAACATACAAACATACAAACATACAAACATACAAGCATACATACCTACAAACATACGCCACCTGCTCCACCCCCTTGGTGCTCCTCCGGATCCTCACCTTCCAGCGTTGAAGCCTGCAAGCCTTACTTACATTTTTGAGAATCGAGGAGGAGGGCAGCTTTAATAAATACGTCTTCTTATTTAAATTTACCATGCAGCTAGACAAATTGTTCTGCTATTGAGATTTTATAAGACAATTCAGATGCATACATACGCACATATATACGCACACACATACATACACACACGCAAACACAAACACGCACATTCACACACACAGACATAAACACATTCATGCAATCATTCCTACTTTCATTCATACATGCATCCATATATACAGATACATACATACATACATACATACATATATACATAGATACATACATACATACATACATACATACATACATTCATATATATTCATATTCTTAGTCAAAATGGTACCCTCAAATATCCTTTAGAGACATAGGTCAAAAACCCCCATAACTTGGTCAAATCTCATCAGATTTGCACGAGGCTTGGCTCTTTGATCATGGTTCGGCCTCTTCATCAGTTTGGCATCTAAAGCTAGCAACATAATTGTTGTTATTTTATAAAACTATAATCATCATCTCATACCCACAATCTAATGAGCAGAGACAGAAAGTGTACTTATTAATTCATTAAAGATTACTTGTGTTATGTTCTATTGGACTGGAAACAGAGTGTCTGGTTGTGCAACATTTGTGGAGGGAAATAACTTTTTTTTTGACTGTTCATTAAAAGTAAAGCAAAAAGAAGCAAAAGGGATACTTTAGCCACAAATAGCCAAAAGCGTGCGAATGTTAATGGCAGTCCATACCCGCAGCCATGCCATATACGGTTTCACAATTCTTTGTATATTAATTTGTTTTCTCTTTGTTTCGATTTTGTGGCGCTGAAAATTAATTAAAAATTACATGAATGAACGTTGAAGGATAATGAGCCCCTAAGCTGATTTTGCCCTGGAAATATTTAAAGAAAAAATTGTCGACTGCGCGCCAAACGAAAACAAAGGGAGGGAAAAAAGTACTTACCACCTGCTCAGCTATACAGGTATTCGACACAAGGAAGCAGCAACAAATAAGAAAAAAAAAAAAAGAGCAGTAGCGAGGCGTTTTATTTCCTTACCCTTCCAGAGAATATTATACTTTTGTTACGCATTTAAACAGACCTCCCCGTTTGTATAAAGTATATATCCTTGATCAGTATCAAACTCCGCGTCAATATAGTCAGTCATATTCTGTTTAGAAAACCAAGCTCACACAATTAGCATGTGTACTCTAAGTTTTTAGCAATAACCTATTCAGATATGCATATAGCTATCGAAACATTATTCGTTATGTTTTCGCAAGGGTATTCGTTCCTCGACACCGCGAAGATAGATGTTCTTTGTTGTTTTTATTTAATATCGACGAAGCATTGAAAATAAAAGGACTGTTCGGGTATTAAGGGGAGCGAAAAATTGAAAATTTTCTTTGACGCACAAAAATATTTTTATAAAATAATTAAGTTTGCTTTTTGTTTGCTGTAAATTGTTTTTAACTGTGTGAGAAGGAAACAATAATCTGAAAACGGCGCGTGTTTCTGTGGCGATTGTCTTGGAGAAAATTTAAATCTGACAGCGATACCTCTCTGAATTTTTAAATTCTCTCTATGATTCAAACGAAGAATGCCATTTCATTACAAACCAGAGATAGCCACACAACTTCAATATATTACAGTAGATAATATTTATGTCATTGGTAACAAATGCTTTAATACGTTTGTCAAAGTAACGAGTCTTTAAGAGGGGTTAACAATGGGCTGCCGCACAGTACCTAGTCTTAAAAGGCGGGTTGGACAAGGGTTTGACTATATTAAAGTCTCTGAGTAAAAACTGGATATGTGCTGCAGTTTGACATATATAACTCATCCGTCTATGACTGAATACGTACTCTTAAAACTAAAGAAGATTAAGTAGTTTAAAAAACATCTGCAAACAGATCGGCGATGACCAAAGAGCATAACTAAACAAGAGGCTCCAGACGGGAGTTCCCGACAAGGGGATACCCTGAACCCACTTCTGCCAACACCATAAGAGCCATATTTTCGTAAAAAGAAATAAGATATTTTGTATACACGTGCATACATACATTTATATATCCGCCTTTTTTGAATTCTCTGAATAAAAATACATTTGCGATCATATTGTATCAGATATATTGTGTCAGTCATTTGTCAATTCTTAGTATGGAAGGTGTGTGGCGAATTGAAGTGCTGCGAGTTCCACTAAGGTAGCTCCCTCTGGTAGTATATCCCTTTTCTTATTAAATATGTTAAACAAATAAGTGTCAAGCTTGAGCAAACCAGTCCTGCATTTGGTTTCGGTAGATTAAGGCCCAGGAAATCTCCTGTCGGGCGCTCTCGACTAGAGCACTTTTACTAATCTTATTATAGATTTAATAAAATTATTATTATTATTTCTGTCTCCGTACGGATAGTGAATAAATCAGATAGAATTTTATTATCAATAAAAGCGTTATGCCATCGAGCTTATCCACTACAAACTACCATAAAACTCAATCGAAAGCCAATTAAAATAGAGGACTTGCTTAAAGGGTTTCCAACCATTACCCTTACATTCAGAGAGCCATTAAAAACTTTAATTGAAAATATCACATTATTTTCCAGTTAACGTCAGCAGAATGAGCTAAGTCACAATGCCTGATATAGACGGGGCATGCTGGCTGTAAAGTTAACTTGCAACATACGCCTTAAAAGACATGAACCGAAATATTTTTTTGAGATATGTACTTTTTGCCTAGGCCGAAGAAAGGTGTCTTCAAAGGTGTCATCACCTTTATATTCTTCGCTTATATATATTTTAAGTATAAGGACATATTAGTTCGCTTAATATTAATCAAGATGTTAAAAAACTTCTTAACTCTCAGCAGAGCTAACGTTTCTCTCGCAATCTTCATAGGTTCGCAATTCAGTCCCAATATTAATCAGAATTTAGACAAAAGTATATAAAACTATCAACTATATTGAAAATTATGTAGATATCTATCCACGTGTACTTGCTTTTAGTTTTAAGAAAAATTTAATTATAGTAAAAGTTTTTTGCTTACATTATAGTAAATGAATAAGTTGCATACCCAAATATTTACGATTTGGTAAAATAATACAAAATCTGTTTTCCAACACGAGTACGTCGTGTCACGTGCCCAAGTCTCGTTTAAAGGTATACATATAGTATACATTTATGTGCATCAATAGAGAAACAATTACCTTCTTCTGGAGTAAGAAAAAACCTTGTGTACAAGAAAGTTACCCAATTAAAATTGTAATGATGTGGCGTTTTCTGAAATTGTCTTAGACAGAAGTTGTCGCCAGTTGCTGGCAAAAGAACTTACTTCGTTGTCGTAAAGTAGCTGATATGGCATTAAAACGGCAACACGTTTAAATGGAGACAACATAGGCAGGCATTAAGGATAAACAGGAATTCAGAGTGGACACAGCACACACGCACTTGAGACATACGATGAAACCCAACCCTTTCACGCCCCCATTGTCCTCTCATAGTTTACAATCTTATTATCTTTGCCGGCATCTCAGGCCCATACACACGGAGCCGGTCCCAAAAATATACACCACATCTTGCAAGGCAATTAAAAACCTTCCACAGGCGTTGATGTCGTTTTGCCCCTTTTCGGTTATTTGCTGCCATTGCCATTGCCATTGTTATCGCCCTGCTCTTTGGCTGATTATGTGGTGTTTGAGGATCGTTTATTTAACATATTTTGCATAAAATTCACTTTTCGTAAGAAAATTACAAGCTTTGCTACCCGGCAAAATAGTAAATAGGTGGGCTAATAGTTTTACTCTTTCCTCACCTCTGACTAAAATTATGTTTAATCACGTTTTATTTTCCACGCTGTTCGAAACCAAAGTAAAAATAGAGCTTGGTAAATATGTAATTAATAGTTGGAACTAGCTACGAATATTTGCCTCGCTTACAATATTTACATGTTGAATATTCTTAATTTTCATTTCATACCTACAATAAGAATTTAAATACATAGTAAGTCCTTGTTAATTTCTTTAAATATTCAAATTATGTGGAGGAGCGGATTTTCTCAAATGTGTTTTAAATTTGTTGGGAAAAACGTTCCAATGTTCCAAATTTTCTTTTGATTGGAGAGCTTTGACGAGAAATATAAATCCGATCAATCGAAATCGTTTACCTTAACAATCTTAGTCCTCAACTTTTCACCCAACCAGAGATTTTCCTAAAACTGTAAAATGTAAGCTTCCCAGCTCTATCGAATTGGACATACGTTTACAACCAATTGGTCAGTCAATTAAGAGACATAGCTCTATATCTTGACTAGACTTTATATCTATCGCCCTTCCCAAGCAAATTTCATTTATTGTTGTCATATACCCTGAACCTATTGAAAATGGGTAAATAGGGGTATATTTGCTCTCTGTCTAAGTATGTAATTTGTAATTTAAAACGTAGGTCTTCCTAGTGTCAGCTCACTACAAGTTCGATAAAAATCGAAAGCAGAAATATTGGGAGATCTAGAACAATATGATTATCTGGTTCTGCATTTGTCATAAAGCACTATATATTTCAAATTTCAAGTCCTCAGTTTTTATATTTTCCGAGATCGAAACATTCAAGAGTACTAGTTTATGGGATTTATCTATCTGTTAAATACGTTTGCACAATACCATTATACCCTTTTCCCTTGTTAATGGGTTCAGGCTATTAAAATGAGTGCATTCGAATATAATTTGAATATATGGTACTATTCATGGAATATGTTTGTCGTAAACTTGAATCATTGATACTCTCTTATCGAAGTTTGCATATCTTTATAAATATGTATTTTTTATATTTGCACAACCGACTGACTGATGGGAAGTCAACGCCAAATCAACTAAAAAGAATCCACACGCTTTGGCACACAGACAACCCCAAAGAGAGAGATCTCGGTCCAAGTTAATCTAGCCCAACCAGAAGCCAGACCCAGCAAATCCCATAAAAAGCAGCTCAATGATATAGAAAAATAGATAACGCAAAAATTTGCAAAGCATCATGGTAAGAAATCGCAAAAATAAAAGAGGGGAAGGAATAAGAAGCGTGTCAAAAAATCAACTTTAAACTAAGCCGCAAAAACACTCGAACGGAGCGTCGTCAAGTGAATAATGGGCAAATCCGCAAAGTAAATATGACACATCGCAAAATGGCATTTGGTGATAAAATGGAACACGCCTTGCGACAGCATAATGTCACTGACAGTCGCATATCCACATACATACGTATCCAATACAAAGGTGTTTGTTTGACAAGTCTCTGGTCTCCAGTAAGGGGTTACTGTTGGTTATTCAATTTCACCCTCTCAGTCCCCCAACGATGAGTATCAATAAAAAAATTGCTCCGCTGGGCATAAGCATTGGCCAAAGTATGTTGATAATGTAAGTGTGGGGTCCCGTTCGCTCGACTTTCGCCCTTACCTACATATAAACATACAAATTTTTTGGGTTTTTATGCTTAGCAAAATGCAACGCAAATGTACATTACATGTACGCATATACACATATGTATGTATACAAATATGTGTGTGTGTGAGTGTGGCTGGGCGAGCAGCCAAAGAGCTTAGGACCGCTCTCTTTGTTTTGCAATTTATGACTTTTTGACATTAAATCTTTGTTTGAGTACAGTGTGCCATTCGATATGCATTAAGGTTCAATAATCATAAAAAACAAAAAAATAACCGACGTCAATTAACCCTTCACAGGAAAAAATCAAAACACAGCAGAGTTGACAGATGCTTGCAAAGAAATCACAGTCGCCGCCAATAACCATGGAGCTGTCCGCCAGTTCTATGCACGCAATATTAACGTCACATAAATCTTGGCAACACTACTACTAAGTCGCTATTAAGTGAAATTGACCACATATTTTATCTCATACGCACACGCAGACCGACACCAGACAATTCTGTGCGGGCAAGTTGGGGGTTGGCACGTAATTGGTGCGACAGGCGCATAAAGCAATCTGCGACTAAAATATATGAGACCTCTAACTGGACACATGAAATTAACTAACTGAAATGCCGCAAAAAGAACTTGGCTTGTATAAGTGTGCATGCTTTAACCTAAGTCAACTAAACGCGCTGAGTTCTATACCAGCCAGTTAAATGTCAGCCAACAAAACTAAGCGCTGCCAGATCAGGTAAAAAACATGCTATTTTCTCCTTCGTTTGCAGCGTTTGTGTATTTATTCAATTTATTACGTTAAATATTGGAATATTTATTCCGATTTTCAAGATATATAAATTGTATTTAAGTATGTTGATTTATTGACGGTGTCCAAGGGAATATCTCCCAGCGAACTGTGATTCCTTGTCAATATTGATGAAATTCAAAATGCTGACAAAAAATTCTTTGAAAACAAAAGTCAAACAGAAATCTTATTTGTAACGAAAAATATCTAATATTATAGTACAAAAATACTGCCTTGCGTATCGATCATTAAAATCGGTTTGCTGTTTAACCCAAATACCAAAAAATTAAGTAATGTTGCAGATTTAACACGTTTTAGCTGTTGCATTGAACAAGACAAAGAACCACATCATTTACTCAAGTGGTACTGTTAACACGTCAGTTCTTTTGGCAACGTACTCTCCATTAATATCGTTAACAAATGTAAAAGTTTTTGGGTGCCCACAGCTGTATATAACTGTAAGTGTTGGGTAAATCTCACATAATACACCCGCAAGCGAGTGACGTGTAAGTCGGCGATTGCACTTTACGTTTCTGCACACAATTTAAAGGAGCTAAGAAGTATAAAAAAATAAAGCAACTCATCAAATACAACAATGATTCAATTGTTATATGCTTGTAAGTAACCATCCCAATCGAAATAAATGTATTTGTAATCTTAACTTGAACTTACCCAAATTAATATCTTATACGCCCACATACGTAGCTGTTAGCATATTGTTGCTCGTTTCCGGCAGCGCCAACGCATTTTATTCACCTTCCGATAACGTTGTGGAGCTAACGCCATCGAACTTCAATCGCGAGGTTGTCCAAGACAACGCTATATGGGTTGTGGAATTCTATGCGCCTTGGTGCGGACACTGCCAGAGCCTGGTGCCTGAATACAAGAAACTGGCCGAAGCGCTCAAAGGTGTAATTAAGGTGGGTTCGGTCAATGCCGATCAGCATTCCGAACTTGGTGGAAAATATAATGTACGTGGCTTTCCCACAATCAAAATATTCGGCGCCAATAAACAATCGCCTAGTGATTACAATGGGCAACGCACAGCTAAAGCGATTGCAGATGCCGCTCTGGCTGAGGCCAAGAAGAAGGTTCAAGCCGCATTCGGAGGCGGGGACAGCAGTAGTAAGAGCCGCTCCTCAAGCTCCGATGGTGATGTCATCGAACTAACAGAAGATAACTTCGACAAACTTGTCCTGAACTCTGAAGACATTTGGCTAGTGGAGTTCTTTGCGCCCTGGTGCGGTCACTGTAAGAATCTAGAGCCTGAGTGGGCCAAGGCCGCCAAGGAGTTAAAGGGCAAAGTCAAGCTGGGCGCTCTTGACGCGACGGCACACCAAAGCAAGGCGGCCGAGTACAATGTACGTGGCTATCCGACTATCAAGTTCTTCCCAGCCGGCTCAAAAAGCTCCAGCGATGCTGAGGAATACAATGGTGGTAGAACTGCCTCTGACATAATAAGCTGGGCTAGCGATAAGCACTCGGAAAATGTGCCAGCGCCGGAGCTTGTGGAGATTACTGATGAATCTACTTTCGACAGTGCTTGCGAGGGCAAGCCCTTGTGCGTGGTCTCTGTCCTGCCCCATATTCTCGATTGCGACGCCAAGTGTCGGAACAAGTTCCTGGACACTTTGCGCGTATTGAGCGAGAAGTTTAAACAAAAGCTTTGGGGTTGGGTCTGGGCCGAGGGCGGTCAACAGCCAGCTCTGGAGGAGTCTTTGGAAGTTGGTGGATTTGGGTATCCGGCCATGGCCGTTGTAAACTTTAAAAAAATGAAATTTTCCGTGCTGAAAGGCTCCTTCTCCAAGGATGGCATAAATGAGTTCCTGCGTGACATATCCTACGGCCGTGGCCATACGGCACCCGTACGTGGAGCCAAGAAACCAGCTATTATAAGCGTCGAGGCTTGGGACGGCAAGGACGGACAGCTGCCCACCGAGGAAGACATCGACCTGAGCGATATTGATCTGGACGATGACGTCAAGGACGAACTGTAATCCGGCTTCTTAAAGCGAAGTAACTTTTCACCAAGACTGCAGTCCATGCTCAATTTTCCACTTAGCCAACCGATTAACTTAATCTTCTCTAATACTAAGTCAGACAGCGTAACTAAATAAATAAAAATTAACCTTTAATAAACAATACAACTGTGGTTTGGAAATTGAGGGTGGCGTTGGTAGAAATATTTATTTGTCTAAAATGTAAAGTAAAATACAAGCTGGAATATATGGCTTAATATTGGCCAAGATTAAATGAAACATTTATCTTAAATGCAAGTATCAGTAAATTAGGTACTAAATGCATCAAATCTTTAAAAATTGCCGCTATGCTAAATGTATATATTTAAATCTAAGGGTATATAAGAATAAAATCAGTATATTGTGTTTTAAGTACAACCAGTGAGCAATTGTTTTTCTAGGCTAATTGTAGGGGATCTCTCAAAAGAGAGTTCTCCATAATCGTATTTTAATTTCGAGTTAGAGCATCAAAAGATACGTCGAATTTGAAGTAAGAAGCGCGACTTGGATTGTTTTTGTTTTTGGGCCGCAACCTGATGATGTAAAATACCTGTATAAAATCGTGTCTGCTGTCCTCAGCGTATAAGCATGATTATATGCTTACGTTACGTACTTTAAAAGATATGTCAATTATTTAGGCAAGTTGATGATTATGCTTTTGGTCCACCGGGTAGTTTTCTATTGATTGTATCGAACGTGATGTGGCTGCCGTGATTGTGGATACGTCCATGAAGCGGTATTTCTTATCGTCGCGGCACAACAGAGGATAGCACATGATGCCATAGTAAAACACTAGAGAGATCACAATGATCGTAAATATTATGGCGATAATACCGAATGTCGAGAAACTCGACTTGCTGTCCAAATATTCCTTGGGAGTTTGAGGAGGCGGCGTTGTCGTCGCTGGCGTCGATGTTGACGCACGCTGATATCCACGACGGTAGCCGTCCACGTTGGAAATTAGAAAACCGGAGGCTGTATATGTGACAAAGAAATAAAAATGGTGAACGTGTTCATTTGGATAAACACACAAATATTAAAATGCTTTTTATTAAAAGCGGCACTCACCTACAACAAGCAAGCCCAGCATAAACAAATTACAGTGGCGGAACATGTTCAATGCAGTAAGTACTAGTAGTAAATTAAGTACGGACGCAGGCGCAGATATACACAAAAGCGATACAACAGCCGTAAACAATGAAAATGATTATCTTTTACCACGCATTACTATCGATACTCAAAAAATGAGCTCTTCGATACTATGTGCCATCTCTAGCGATACCATTTGTTATCGACAGTATCATTGAACTAAGAGTTATTGTGCTAGTTGAGTTTGCGTGTGCACTTAATTTGTGGAAGTTGTTATAAAATCATTGAACAAATTTATACAAATAACAAAAATTAAAACTTTTTTATCATATAAAACCACGCCGTACACTGTATGACAAGAATGTACGGCCTTACAGTTATCTAAAAAATTCTAAAGCAAAAATTGACGCGACGGCGACGCTAATTTTTAGCTGTATTGTCGTGAGCATAGCAGAGGCAGACAACAGCAAGTTTTTAAATTTGCCATAAATAAAACGATTTCAGCATTTAAACGTAATCTGAGAAATAAATTCAACGCAAAGTATGCGACAAAAAAAGGTACAGTGAACATTTTTTTTGCTTGTCAATTCGATTGTCGGCAGCAAACGGCAGCACAAAACGGGCTCAAAAAGAAGCACAAACACAAAGTGAACAGGAAAGAAACGAAGCAACACAAGAGAAAGAAAGAGAAACGCTAGTTGGCATAGTGGTGGTCGCTTATGCTTGTGAGTACACGTTTGTGTGTGTGTGTGTGTGTGTGTTTGTGCATGTGTAGTTTATGAACATAAACATTAACATATTTACATATTTAGATCAGTAAATGCTGGAAAAATGTCACATTTGCCATTGGATGCGCGGGCTATACTTCAGCACCTAAATGAATTGGGCTATAGAAATATATCTGCCGAACAACTACGTGAATTTTTAAAAGGTAAGACCATTCACTGAAACAAACTGAAAGCAGCAGTTCCCGCCATAGCATGTTGTCTTTATGTGTGTGTAAATGCAACGAACGTTTCAGTGTTATTTAAGTTGGAGTAAGTTTTTTCTGTTTTCGTTAATTTTTATGAACGATTCGTCACCATTTGTTCGTATTTTCTCGTTCAGTAGAAGAGAAACAAGCGACGGCGACGAAAGTTCGTAGCTGTATATAATGAAAATTGAACGAGTATTACTCGTAATTTGTAAATAACAGCACAAATAACGAAAAAAAATTTTTGTTTAGACCTCTTGTGTACTTGAAGCGTATACGTATACATCCAGATGCATACACTCATGCATGTATTTGTGTACATACATATTTACATTCTATTGCAAGCGTTTTTGAGCAAGACATTTTGTGGTGGCTACGGCTACGTCTTGCTCTGCCGCTGCATGTGTGTACGTATTTGAATGAGTGTGAATATGTTTCGGTCTCCATGGCATACGAAATATGTAAAACATTCACACTGCTACGTGTGTATATGTATGTACATATGTATTTTATTTTTTTTTTAGTAGTTATTTTCTGTGGTTTAGCAGCTTCATCCACAACTTCATGCGTCTGACCGCATATTGCAACTGTGCATACATGTGCACGTTTCGTTGTCTGTTTTGTACTTCGTTTATGTTTTATTTACTTATTTGTATTTGTTTTTATCTGTTTTTCTATTTCTGTGTTCCTATTGCTCTGCGATTTTGTCTTCTCTGCTTTGCTCATCATGCACAAAATTTCCACTTTTTGCTTCTAAAATTCAGCAACAGAGCCTAGCAATCGATTTGTAGCAATATTTTTGTATGTCTTAATAGAAACCTATGAACGTCTCTAGTACTGTTAAAATGTGTTAAACCTTCAAGTTGTGAATCAGCTACTGAAATAAAACAAGATGCCAACGTGTTCTCTTTATTCTGTTAGCAAAACGATCGACGACTTGCGGCTCTGAAATGGTTGGCAGTCAACCCTGCTCACAAATACCTTTAAAAATTTGTGTGGTGTATGCAATATATATATGCTTGTGTTTGTATGAACATATGCAGACGACCGGTGCGAATTGGGGAATATAAATAAATACAAAAAGACAAGCTAAGCTCGACATTTGCTAATAATGACTGCGAAGCAACAAAAAGCGAAAAAAGAGTTTTTAACCGCCTGTGTGAATTGAGTTGTAACGAAACTTATACGTTTTTGAACCATTCACTTCAATTATTCAGTAATTTTTGGATTTATATAGTAGGCATTATGCTTAGTTTACTTATTTGTCTTTGAAAATTTACTGCAGTTTCTCGTAAAAATGTTCAAAACTACTGAAACATTTATTTTTAAAACCGATCAAATCAAACCGATTAAAATTTCCCAAAATAACAATTTCCTGGCCCACTTCCCTTTAGCGGTATAAATTTCCCTAAAGATCTTAAGGGTTCCCTGAATCGCTGAAACTTATTTACGACTTTGAAAATAAGTTTGAGGCAGCTTAGACAAAACTCGAAACTTCATAACCAAAAAATATTTGATCCGCATTTTCCACCTAAGCCGCTTGGATTCTACGAAAAGTGTGAAACACATCTCAAATGAATTTTAAGAAAGAAAGTTGTATACAACCTATTTTTCCACACTTGCCAATAAGGTAACTGTGTTCCCAAAACAATTTTGAAATTTGAGTTGATTTTAGTTTTGTGTTCGGCTGTCCTTTTACCAACTATCAAATTGGTTCCTGCGCGTAGTAAAAAAGATTTCCGAACCTTCTATATTCACGTTTTCTCGCAATTTATTTTATTTTAAGAAATCAGTAGCTGTAGACTTGCAATTTTTAACGTAGGTCCACCGAATGCCGAGCTACAAATCATTTGAAATATCTCTGCTTCTACGAAGTGCAAGTTATTATCATAGATAAACAACTCTTAGAGTTCATACGCGGCTATATCATACAGTATTCACATCAAAGATATTAAAATTTTTTGTTCGTACCCCGACCTACCGCAAAATTAAATGAGTAAGGAAATCCAGCAGTTGCAATTATATAGACTGAGAGCCTTACGCCCCTCTGCATTGTTAAGCTCTATTGACCTGGCGGCCGGCTCTCGCTGAAGCACATCTTAAAAAAATATTTAAAAATTAGTAATTAATTTTATTATTTTTGCTGAAATTATTAAGTTTATTATTTACAAAAATTAAGTGATGATTTATATACGAAGTAAACAATGTAATTAATTTAAACAACGCTTTAAAGTTACTCCATGAAATGTATCTTTATCGACAACTGAACTACTAAAAGAATGACCGGCTGAGCATTATATACTATTGAAAGATTAACACTATTTGCATCGCCCTTGAGCTAATAATTTAGTCTGCGCACCCCTTAAGCTAACACCCAGGCTTTAACCTAGAGTCAAAACATTTGAAGGTAGACTGTATGACTCTTTTCGACTGAATAATCGCCGATAACACTGTGAACGGAAAATTGCACAGTCGTTAACCCGACTGCACGCTCTTCATTGTTTGTTTTCATTTATGTTTGTTTGCATTAACAACTATTATTTTTGTTTTGACAAAATATTCTTCAGACATGACTCGCATATTTATTTTGAATATATTTTGTCTTTAAGATATAATTGCTAAGAAACTTCACCAGAAAAGCATGTTCGGGTTGCTTATTGGCAATTGCATTCATTAAACGCAGTCGATAAGGCACGAAAAAGATTTAATTTAGCACCATTTTTTAAAATGATGAATCGGTGAAATCTAAAATATTATAAAGAAATCGACGTTGACATTGTTAAAAAATATATTTTATTTTCGTTTAACAATTATGTGAAATGCCTTCGATTGCGAGATAGTTATTGACAGCTGCCCGGCTCCTGTTTTTTTAATTATATGGCTAGAAAAAAAAAAACCCACGAATCATACAAAATTGCACTCATACACGAAACAAATCGAAAAAAAAACCTTTTGAACAAGAATCGTTATATACAGACAAATTACATAATGACGAAAAGGTAAAATATATTTTTTTAGGAAAATGATGAGTGGAGCTGTGTCTGACATAAAGTTTTTAGTTGGTTGGTGGCTGCTGCTATATGTAGGCTTAAAGCGTTTCAAATTAATTAATACTTTTTCAATTTATTTATATCTAATTCTTGGTCCATCAAATTCACATCACAACAACAAATGCAGCTTTTTTGCGCCTAAAGGTATGCAACCACAGTCGGATAAGCAAAGTGCTAGCAAAAGCAATCTCGCAACAGCAAGAGCAAATACTCAGCAGCAGCCCCAGCCAGAGCTTCAGCAACATCCTCATCAGCGCTCCAAAGTAAAGGTCATCAAGAGCAAGCGTCCACTCTGTCACTTTAAGTTTTATTTGGATATTTGCGATCATCAGCTAGCCAAGCGCATTGAGGCGGATATCAAGGCGCTTGGGGGCACACTTGAATTCTTTCTCAACGACAGTATTACACATTTCATTACCGACAAGGAAAAAGGCTCGTCGCTTGGAATTACTGATGCTCGTAAGAACACCCGTAATCAGCTGGGAGCCACTTTAGCACAACCCACACTTATATCACCGCAAACGCCCATTACAACTGCCCATGATAATGGCATTGGCCTACAGCGCAGGACTCGGCAAACTCGCGCCGATGCTATTCTGAGTCGTGTGCTCCCCCATAGTCAGCAGCAACAGATCCAGCAAACTTATCGCAGCAATACACCAAGTAGCAGCAGGCTTTCACTTGCAACGTACACCATCTGGCAGACAGAGTACGCCTTACGCTTCTTTCAGCGTATACAGACCGAGCTACGTCAGTATTTGAAAGCATCTGGCACATTAGGTGGAACACAGACAGGTGGATCAGCTAATATTCACCTAAAGGGTCATTTTATCAAGATCGAGTCGATCAAGCGAAATCACCGACCATACTATCACCTACTTAAACAGCCCGAGGAGTGGCCTAAAATTGATTTGAGCAGCGAAGACAGTGCCTTTCGTTTACAGACCAAGGCTTATGTTCAAAGTATGACACGTAAGTCTCCAGGCTCACGGACTTCGCAACGTCAACAGGATAAAGATCAGCATCACCCACAGGCGGTGCCTTTGCAACACGCTGTCGTTCAGGCGCTCAAAAAGCCATCAGTTTCCGTGCATACGCCAGACAGTCCCAGATCACATTGTAGAGAGTTAAAGGAATCCAGCGACAAGCAGTGCGGTGTGTGCGAGATTTGCAAGATCGAGTACGACACGTTAACTACACATTTGCAAAGTAAAGAGCACGAATTATTTGCCAAAAACGTACACAATTTTGTGGCTCTCGATACGCTTATCCAAGTGTCGGCGAGTGTAAACGGCTTTCTTAAAAGAGAACAGCAAAAACATCGTAAATATTTGAGGAAGGAATCGGAACAAGCTGACGTAGAGACAAACAGCGATATGGAAGTTGATGAGCTTCTGAGCAATAACTCTATTGCCTTTGCCACAAAGTCACCTAATCAATCAGATTCAAGTGCAGCTCAACAAAGTATTAGCAGTTGCAGTAATAATAATAACAGGCAACGTCCGTCGCCAGCGTTACGTGAGAAATCTAAGCGCATAACTAAGGGCAAGCATTCCTCGGAAAAGTTCAGGGCTACGGCAAATACGTCACCTAACCAACAAACCCCCTCACCCGTTAAGAAAATAACGACACCCTGTAGCCTCACAGAGTTGCAGCGCGTGGAGGAAACGGCCAACAATGCTACAACAGCTGCAGCCACTCCCTCCAACCCAACGCGGCGTAAGACGCAGAATTCTGTTTTGTCGCCGCCAATTCGCGCAATGCTACCGCCCTCATCCCTCTACAAGGTGGTAGAAGCTAGCGATGCAGTAGCCACGTCACCTCGTATTAGGCGCGGAGCTACTAACGTCTCTGGCAACGTAATGGACTCGCCCTCGATAATTGTTAAATTTCAGAAAGTGCGTCAATCTGAGCTGCAGCGGCTTAACGGTGAGGCCGAAAATTTCATGTTTCCCAGAACGACAACTCGCAGTAGTAGCGACCTTCCTACAGATGTAGATCGTCAAACCACCTCAGATGCGCGGGGTCATCACAGCGTTTCGTCGCCCAGCTTGGACAGTACCAGCGAGATGGAGGTGCCAAGTTTGACTACAACAACCACGCCTGTCAAGCTGCAAAATCGTGCCACGGCCGTGGGCAGAAGACGCAAAGGACCGGCAGCCCCACCGTCACAGATGCAGACTGCGTTGGCGCAGCTGCAGCGCCAGCTGTCAACGGGTAGCAGCAGCAGTACTGGCGGTGGTGGCCAACAACAGCGCTTTCCAAACGCCCCCATCCAGCCAGAGATGCAACCGAAACTGCTAAGCCAACGACAGGCGACGGCCACGCGTAAGAGTAGCCGTATGGCCACTGCTATTGTGACAGCGGCTACTACCAGCAGTCAACTGCAGTTACGCCGACGAACGGAGTCGACGCTCAGCGTAAGGCGCGGTGGCAACTTGGAGGATCGGGTGGGGGAGCAATCTGCGAAAAAGGACGATATCCGTCAGGAATCAGATGAACCAGAGGATGAAGAGTCAAACGATGAGTCAAGCTCTTCTGGCAGTGACGAAGACTATATAGCTAAAGGAAAGTTGCGCTTATCCTTGCCTACACTAAATCGATTTGATACTCGTGAGGAACGCGCTGCGAGACGTTTATCGCGGTTGACAATTAACATTAATCGAACCGCTGGGGAAAAGCATCAGCTATCAGTGTCGCCGTCAGCAGAGAACAAGTCGCTTGCACGAAGATGCAACAGGAGCCGAAAGCCTTCGATAGCCAAAGCGAAGCAGTGTAAACAGCAGGTGACGCCACCGGCAACGACAAAAAAAACGTTGACAACGGAGCTCATCTTTGATTGTAGAAAGAGTGAACGATTGCAGAAGCTGCGCTACGCATTTGAGAAGTCACCGGACGCTGATTTATGGCATCGTGTTTTTCAGCGACAGGACGCTGGCGAGGAGCAGTACTACAGTTACTATGGATCCACGCGGTACTGCAAGCTTCCCTACGAATTGGGTCCCATACCCATGGACTGCACGAGCTCACACAACTGCACTCTATGCCGGGGTCTGCAGATTCAGCGTGAAATAGAGTTGAAGCCACAGACAACGTTGCGGTCTATAAAGACAGAGCGGCATCGAGATATGGAATCGGAACAAATTGCCGCACAGTCTGACAGCAATCAAACTGCCGCAACCACTACATCTACAACGACGTCATCCATGTACAGGCATAAGAAAATGCACCTACTGCAGCGCTATCAGCAGGAACAACAACAACATCAGCAGCAGCAACATACATTAAATACTGCCATACCGCCAGCTAAATGTGATAGCAAGGCCAGCACACCAGAGCTGCTAGAGCGCGAGTTTGCATCGCTAAGTGAAAATGCACAGGTAGTGGAGCTGGTACGTGCTACATCCACACAGAGTAACTCAAGTAGCAGCTGCAGCAATAGTCAAAATAGCAACGCTACTTGCCGCAACAAGCAGTTGGCGAGAATCGCTGAGCTGCCGCCACGTAAGTCACCAAGGGAGCATGCATCCACATTAGCCTTGGTAAGTTGCATTATACGACAGCGACAGGATTCACAAAGCAAGACAAACTCCGAGGTTGACGAACCGTCAGCACCACCTGCGAATTTAATTACGCCCATGTTGAAGATGCCATTGAAGCAGGAGTCAGTTGCGTCAGTTGCATCGACTTTAACTTCTCACAACACGCGTTCACAAGCTGCCACGCCAGTGGAGGAACTGCGCTTCGCCACCGAAATAAGTGAGACTGTAAAACGTATGCGACGTGGACAAAACAAGTATGATACTCTGCCAGCTACTCCATCACCAGCGCCGGCACAAATACCCACGCCAGCCAGATGCCGACGGCCAACAGCAGCAGCTGCTGCCAGCTATTCTAGTCGACTTCAATTTCCAGGAAGAGAGGTAACCACAACCGTCATGTTGAGTAAGCGAAAGCGCCGCCAGTTAGCGCCAACGCCTGCTATGCGCCTGCCTCAACAGCAGCCACCGGGAATGGCCCTAGTAGATGGCGTTCGTAAGCTTCCTAGTAAGAAGGGGCAACTGGAATATGAAATGGAGGCCAATGCTCTGAAGACATTGGATGCGAATATCGAATATGTGAATCCACTGCTAATCTCCTGGCAAATTGATAAATATCTAGAACTGACCGGCCGGGAATATGATCTTAGTGCGGAGGAACAACTGCCGCTCTTACAGCCAACTGCGCGATACTGCGAGGATGTTAATTTTCCTTCGGATGTGCACACGCCCCCACCTACGGATTTCTGTTTTACCAGTGAATTTGATCTTTGCGATTTGTTGGCTGCAAGTGCTGGGAGTGAAGATGACGAAGAAATATCTACTGCGCGTTCAGGTTGCCGAAGAAATAGTAGAATGAATTTGTATTGTAGTTACCAGCGTAAACGAAAATGCCTCAAATCGAATCGCACGGGTTGGCCCAGAGCTCAACGGCGTCGAGTGACGGCAATAACAAATGCGAGAGTGCAACCCAGCGAGCGAGTCAGTTTCCGTAAATTGAATATAAGGGAGTCCCATGGAGTGCAAAAGCTTCAGGATTTAAAACAGGAACCTCTAGAAACTGAAGAAGAGCATACGACAACGACCACAACCACAACGACCGATAAAGAAATTAGTAAAGAACAAGACGATGATAATTACGACGACGGCAGTGGTGGGTCAGGGAGTAATGGAGGGACTGCTGATAAAGAAAATCATACTCGCGAAGTTACTGCGATGACCCCTCCGACCACAGATGTTGAGGAACAAGTCCGATGTAGGGACCTTTCAGGCGATGAGGCTGCAGCGAGTGCGGACAATGAGAGTCAAGCCGATGATGACGATGATGAAACAATGGCTGATTCAGTTGATCAGCTGCGTGATGGTAAGGTAGAAATAGAAGCAACCGATGCGGATGTTGAAGAAGATGATGGTGAAGACGACTATGATGATGCGTTTGAAGACTCTTACGGTGGCGAGGTCACAAAACATGAACCGCTTACCGTGCCAAACTTCACTCAGTCATACGCTGATGAACCTCCCGAGAAACGTATTCGCATAATCTCCGAGTCACCCGCCAAAAGTTTAGAAGAAAACCATTCGCCAAAAAAGTCTTTGCTCGCACTACAGACCTCTAACGGATGTTGCCTGACTGTCACTTCCACTCCAAACGCGCCGAAATCTCGCGAACAGCAACAGCGCCGCACGCCACAGCTGAACGGAAGTCTGGGCAGCTGCATTTCTCCAAGTGAAAAACTGGGAGATAATTCTGACGTGTTTACCGTATCATCTGATGGTCTGGAAACCGACATGGACTTAAGCAACACTCAAGCTGGTGACTCACTAGAACATTGTTCTCATCAGCGGCTGCAGCAGACAACACCCAAACGCAAGTTTGACATCTCCAAGTATGCGCCCCCTAACAATGCTATGGCCGCCAGCAGCTGTGCCGCAGAGGCGGCCACTGCAGCGGTCAAATCGCTTGCCATATCGCAGTTTCTAAAAAAGGAGGTGCGTGTTACATGCCGGCGACTTCGAGCGCCCTTTCGCCGCTTTCGATATCGTCGCTGATCATCTTTATTGTCATCATTGTCATTAAAATCGTCATTAGTTTAAGTGCAAAATTGTAAATTCTGAAGAACAGAGAGTTCAAGATAATTGTTCATTAGGTTATCATAGTCCCTCCAAAAGCATATACAGTAGCATAGCTGTCCATACGACATCTGATTCCTCTCCCTCAGTCCCGCTAATGTACATTATTAAACATTCATATTCATTGTCTTGATTGTTCGAAACTTTAAATAATTCCACATATGCAGCTACTCCCCTGACATAGGTACCCAAAACCACACATAATTAGCATAATTTAAAATGCAATGTCAGCAACATACGTAAGATAAGATAAGTTTAATTTTAGCTTAGAACAAATTCCGTACTCTTTGATGCGCCCTAGCCTAGCCGACTTCCCAACAAAGAAAATGAAGAAACGATGCGAAAATACAGACATAAATTAGAATTAGCAAAAGTAGAACGATTAGATTAATTCAAAAAAAAAATATAAAAAAAGAACAGTACATTTCGTTTTTAAACAATATCAACTTGATGCTCAAATTATGTATAACAAGAATATAAAACCAAAAGCAACTGTAAAAACAAATAATCAAAGAGTACATTAAAAATATACAATTAAAAATATACAATTAAAGCGACTGCATTTCATTAAAAAATTCTAACATTATTTAATCGTATGTTTGTCCTAACTTTAAATTCTTTGATCCTATCCAGACTTGCGCAGGCTTATTAAATATGAAGAACGTTTGGCGACGAACTCGAAGGAGGACTATTTCAGCAGCCTTCATAAACGCGACACCATAAGTTCGCGCGCAAAAACGGGCGACAGTGAGAAAGAGAATGTACATCAGATTGATAAAGACAAAAGTAAGCAGCAACCCTCGGATGAAGACAAGGAACGCCTTATCAGTGGAAAAGTCGCTACGGACACCAATTTGAAGCTGGCAACCTTGTTTCGTGAAAAACTTTTGATAGATGAATCAAAAGAGCTACCCAATTCCAGCAATTGTGTGCGTCGCAGTCGCAGCAAAACAAAGAATGCTGCAAGCAGAAGCGAGGGTTGTCCCATCCAGGACACACGGCTCCCACGTCAGTCTAAATTGCGTAAATCTCGTCCGCGCAGTACTAGCCGCCTCTCAGCACAGGGTATGATACTCGCAATAGAACTTGTTTTTTGATTTTGATTTTTCTAAAGTTTGTAATCAGGCTAAGCACAAGCGAAACGATCCTGTGGCCTTGTACCAGTACTACCAGAACGAATGGAGCCATTTCCGTGACCGAATTCCAGGCGAAAACTCCCATACAGACCTACGGTGGGAAATACGTCACAAGCTTATTCCCAAGTAATACAACATAATGCAACATTATTGCCCAATTAATGTGTAACTGCCGTTAATAGAATATTCGAAAAATTAATGCAAAATAAAATATGAAAGATTCTGTATTTTCATTACGTACTAAGTACATGTTTAATATTTTTTTAAAAACTAGTTAATCCAAAGCCAATATAAACACTGAGCTGAGAAATGCCCATACATATGAAGACGACGCAAAATTTCTAGCCTGGCTTTTCATCTGGCACTGCGCTCTCCAAAAGCCAGACGAACGAATTCAGTCGACAGCCTGCCTTCAGCAAAGCTGCTCGACTGTTTATCAAAATATATACATATGTTTGTTATTCACTACAGTGGCTTTTGGTGCCGAAGAAATAAATTCTGTTAGTTTTCTAGCTCTGACCATGACCTATCCCAAATTCCTTCTCAATTTTGTGAAAATCAAGCTGCATATGGCGTTACTCATCTTAGTGTTTATATTGTCCTCGGTTAAACGCAGTTGACCCGAATACTGCACACAGTTTGGTAAGGACTAACTTCTGCGGAACGTTGTGCCACGTGCTATGTCGTATCCGCAAAGGAACGTGCGCCATTGAATATTAGTTTTCTTATAGACTAATTCTGGTTTTGGGGACTTAGTGGTTGGGTTTTAAGAACTTTTCTATTATCTTAAATATTAGAGTTTCTACACATTTCGTCTTTGTCGTCTAGTCAGTCAGGAACCTCACGGCCGCGTTCGGATGCTGCAGCAGCTTGTCCGGGGTATCGGCTGCTGCAGAAGTTTATCTGATCTCCGATCTTTGTTAGGCGGAGATCGCGTTCAATGGTGTCGGTTGTCATGTACCATGACAGGCCGGCAACCTCGCGTGCCGCCTGGGCTTGGACAACTCGGATGTGTATTTGATTAGGACGGATTTTCGTTTAGGGGTTTACAAATTAGGTAGATTTGATGTAATTGGGTTTTTGCCTCTTAAGAGTAGGATGTCGTCTGCGTAGCCAAGCGGGTCGATGCGCGCTGTAGAATTGCAATTTATATATGTTACATAGTAGTCTGGCAAGCAAAAGGTACAGGTAAAGGTACATAATTTGTAATTGATAAATATTTATCGGTTAGTAGACAACAAGTCCAATCCAACTTTTAATTTAGCTCCACATATGGGACATGACTTAAGGCAGCCTATATGAGCTACACATGTCATTTATTATATTTGCTGATGCAGACAAAAAGAAAAATTGTTTCTCTTAGAAAATTGTAATTTGTCGCCCTTAAAAGGGCTTTGTTGGAAAGCAAATTTCATTATTAGAAGTTTGCATATGCTGACGAGTAGCTTGTCAGCTTGCATATCAAATTATTTCTTTGTTGCCTTTGGCTTCTTGGCAGCAGCTTTTTTCGGAGTTGCTGCTGACACGACCTTTTTAGGCTTAACACTTGTGCTCTTAGCCTTTGGTATCTTTGGCTTTGCAGCGCTTGACTTTGCCTTTGCTGTTGTGGGTTTAGCCTTTATGGTTCCTATTTTCTTCGCATCCTTAGCCTTTGCCTTGTCGGCCTTCTTTTTCTCAGCACTCTTCTTGGATGGTGTGGCCTTTGATAGCTTTTTATCAGCGGCACCCACTGCTTTCTTCGTGCTTGACGTAATACTCTTCTTTTTAGTTGCTGCTGCCGAAGAATTCACTTTCTTAGTTTTCTTCTCGACAGCGGAGGCCTTTGGCTTGGGATCCTTTTTAGCGGATGCAGATAGTTTAAACGAACCAGACGCACCCTTGCCCTTTGTTTGGATCAGCTTTCCATTCGCAACCGCATTCTTTAGGTACTTCTTAATGAACGGGGCTAGCTTCTGGGCATCGCACTTGTATGTAGCACCGATATATTTTTTAATTGCCAAAAGAGATGAGCCACCACGTTCCTTTAAATTTTTTATCGATGCATCTACCATTTGCTGAGTTGGTGGGTGCGATGGAGGAGCTGTTGACTTCTTTGACTTCGATGTGGATGCTGCTGCCTTTTTAGTAGCCACCTTCTTCTCGCCTGAGGCTGTTGGGGCAGTCACAGGAGACGCGGATGTTGCAACTGCGGAATCAGACATTTCTTGCTTTTTACTTTACTTCTGTAACCGAAAACACTATTTTGGTGTGAACGCTTTAACTTTAACTTTTATTGGTCACAGTGGGTTTCTTGGTAATACATTTTGGTACCTTATTCAATAGTACAGCCTTGATTGACAAAGTCAGGTTTACTTAATTTTACGATTTATATTTCATTTTGCCTTGTGCTTCTAGCTTATCCAGGCGTTAAGTCTATTACTTATTTTTACTTAAGTTGTAGTTCTTAAAGCTTATGTTTTGGTGTAATTCTATCTGTATGATATATTTATTTATATATTCCTAGGAAAGGCTCATATTGAGTAAAAACCTGGATTTCATTATTTTAATTTTGATTTTGTTGTTTTTGTCTTATAACTAGGTTAATGATTAATAATAGTGAACTTAGGAACTAGTTAACTAGGAGGTAGGAAATTTTTATACAATAGGAGATAGATAGAAAGGGAGAAGATATGTTGCGACAAATAATAAAATGAGCATTTCGTTTTTATTGTCTGATGTTGTATGCAAGTCCATCGCTAGGGTCGATGGACTGCCTTTTTCTATGGTAGAATATTAAGTTGTTCTGGGAGTCGCGTATTATGCCCTTCTCGTTGAGACTGTTTATATGGCTTATGGTTAGATGGTCTGTTGAGAATCCGATCGGGATTCGGACCTGCTCTATGCTATCTAATATCTGAGGGTTTGTGCTGTTTTGATTTCGTTCTAGGAACTTTTCTATTATCTTAAATATGAGGACGTCTACTCGTTTGGTCTTTGAGATCTTGTAGAGTTTTGAGTTCGATATATATCTGTATGAGTGGGGTATGCGGGAGCATTTACCTACGGCACGACGTAGGATGCGTCTTTCAAATAGACGTATTTCTTCCATTTGTCTTGATTTAATATTGAACCAACCTATGTGGCCATGGATTAGGATTGGTTGGATCAGTTTCTTATAGGCTAGTGAACCTATTTTGATTAATTGTGCGTTTGGGTGGGATGGGTTTTCATTTAGGGGCTTGTAAATATGGTGGATTTGGTGTAGTTGGGCTTTTGCTCGCTTAAGGGTCTGTTCGATGTGCTCTTGAAATTTGAGTTTTTCATCATATATAACTCCTAGGTATTTTAATTTTGGTCTTATTTGGATTTCTATATTGCCGTTTATATAGAGTTTAGGGTTAAATTTCCTAGCGTTTTTATATATGTTTTTGAGCCTTGGACCCTTGAATATACATCCCTCGCATTTATTAGCGTTAAGCTTGAGTCGCCATTTAGCAAAGTATTTGCATAATTGGTTTAGATATCTATTAAGGTCCATTTCTGCACTTGCTATCCATGCACCTGAGGATAGTAATAGAATATCGTCTGCGTAGACGAGCGGTTGAATGCGCGCTGTCGAAGTTGAAGTGGGGATCTGTATGAAGGCTGGTAGGTCAGCAAGGTAGATGTTATATAATATTGGTGCTAAAAGGGAACCCTGTGGCACACCTGCGGTTATGTCGCGGATTAGCGATTGTTCTAAGCCGTCTGGGCTGGCGACATAGAAAGAACGGGTTGTGAGGTAGCTATGAATTATACGTGTGGTATTTGGGTTAAAGCGGAAGGTATTGTTCATTTTGTATATGAGTCCGTTCGTCCAGACTGTGTCGAATGCTTTTTCGAAGTCAAGGGCACAGGCAATTGTGGCACGTTGTCTAGCGATATTACTAAATATGAAGCTATTTGCGACAGCTAATGAGTTGCTAATGGACAGGTTGTCCCTGAAACCAAACTGATAGGGTTTGAGTATTTGGTGGGAGTCTAAATGCTTTTTAATTTGTGCCATTAACATTTTCTCGAATAAGAGGCTAATGGCAGAGAGGATTGAAATTGGCCTGTACCCCTGTAGGCTTTGTGGGTTTGCTTTTGGTTTAAGTATAGGAGTTATTCTGCTGCACTTCCAGGCATTTGGGAAGTAGCCCGAATTGAAGCAATGATTGAAGAGAACTGCTAGGTGTTTGAGGACAAACATATTGCAGTGTTTTAGGAGGTAATTGCTACTGCCATCTGGGCCCATGGTTTTTTTGTTATTTTTTAATTTGACCCACTCAAGAAGTTGCTTGGCGTTTGTGAAGCCAAGCTCTTCTGAGTTCTCCCAGTTGCCGTCTGCTCTTCGGCTGGAATCAAAGTTTACTATATAATTGGGCAATTGCAAGGGATTTTGTGCTATTGTGCCTACTCGCCTGTTTATGCGTTCGGTGTGTTGCCTAAGCTCGGGGCTACCATTAGACATGTTGTCATTTTGTTTGTGGACTTGTTCAAATGACCAGGCTAGGGCATTGACTTTTTCGAATTTTGATTTAATAACGGTGGGGACGTTAATGTCAATTTCATTGTGTTCGGTGGCTGTTAGGCGGATGTCGTGTTTAAACGGCTCGTCTGTTTGGTGGTTTGGATTACTACGTCTAAGGGTTTTTAAGCTGATCTTACTCGGACTTATGTACTTCAAGCTGGTTTCTATGTGTCTTAAATTGCTAGTGTGAATGTGACTATTGATTTGGGCTGTGAGGTCGGTGATTAGGGATTTGAGCTGTGATTTGTCGTCGAACGACAGTGAGTACTGGCGCCTAAAAAGGTATCTTCTGATGATGCGCCTCTGTTTGATAAGGGCAAGGCATTGCGCGCTAAGTTTTACAGTATTATAGGGTTTGGATGGGGGTATAGTTCTTTTGGGAATAGCATCTGGCGAGTCCAGTGCAGTGTTTAGGGCGTTATTGAGTTCCTCGATGTGTATGTCTATTTCTTGAGGGGTCAGGTTGGCAGTTCTTGCAATTGGTCTGAGATGTCTTAATAAAACAGAGTTCCATACATGTGTATTAATATTATCGAATTTATAGACTTTTTTTGGGTCGGTGCATAAAAGTTTATATTGGCCTAGTTGAATTTTTAGGGTTACCCCGAGGTGATCTGATGGGAATTCATCTATTATATCACAGAGGGAACTGTTTTCTGTTTGGAGGTCTATAGAGCATATGAAGAAATCTATTGAGGATGGATTGTTGGAGTTATTGGGACGACTAGGTTCCTTGGACGGACAGAGGACCAAGTTGGGTTGTCCTAGAAGCCAGTTTTGAAGTGTTTTACCGTCATTATTTTTGTGGACTGGGCTATAGTGAGGTACATGCCAACTGGGGTGTTTGGCGTTTAGGTCGCAACCTATTATTATTTGGCCACCATTTCCAATACTGTTTAGGGAGTTGAGTAGCGCATTCATGTCGCTAGAAAGAAGAGGGTCTTTGGGACGTTTGTATAATGAGACTGCTATACAGCTTTGGGTGTTTCTGAGCGAGTCTATGTATGAGAGTTTAATTGCCACGGCTTCGATGAAGCGTAGTGGCGAGATATCTATGCGTTCAAACTGTATGCCGTTTTTAATGCATATAGCGACGGACGTACCACCATTTTCTGGGTGGCGTTGCGCATGTCTTGTATGGGTTGCTCTCACATTTTGCCTTATGAATTGGTAATGAGATAGCTTTGCAGTATTTCTGGTGCCTAGACGGTGCTCTGCGATGAGCATGAGGTCTGGCCTATGTCTATTTAGGAATTGGTTAAATTCATGCCTTTTCTGTAGTGAGATGAGTGAATTAACGTTTTGAAAGATGCATTTAAGGGAGGTCATTTTTATTGTGCGATTTGGATAAGAAAGTCTAAAAGTAGAGCTTGTTTTATTTTGCGAGCATCTGACTCATCTTGGGCTTGGCTAGTGGGGTATTTTTTGGTCAGTTTCTGCATGATGTCTATGCAGGTGAAAATGTCTTTACCAAAGGCTTGGACACTATCGCTGTTGATTGTCTCAAGCGAGATACTTTGGGCTTGTGGTTTTGGGGTTAGATTTTTTGTGAGGTGCTTTTTTAGCGCTGGGTTGCTGACAACAATGTTTTTGGGGAGTTCTGCCTGACGGGGATCCGGCATTATCTCAGCTTTTTTTTTAAAAAGCGAGGCGAATGGGACATTATTTTTGATTTTATTTACAGCTGATACTGTAGTGACTTTGGTAACTTTCACAGAGTTTTTTTGTGCGGTGCTACTTCGCTTATTTTCAATCCTAGTAGTGATTGACTGTCTAATCGGGCAAATTTTTGCATTTGCTGTGTGTTGACCCTTGCAGTTAACACATTGGGTTTTGTTACTTTCTGCTGGGTTGTCGGATTTTTTAATGCTGCATTGCCCAGGGGCGTGGTCAGCAGTGCATTTGACGCATCTATATTGCATTTTGCAATTGCTTGCGACATGGCAATAGCGTTGGCAGTTGTGGCATTGTTTTATTTTGTTTTCGGCTTTGAAAGCCTCAATTTTTATTTTGCAGTTAAGCAGACTTTTGATGGAGAAAATTGTTTTGGCTCTTTCTGATTTCTCTATTTGGACCAGCCAAAAATTCTTTTTAAATGGTTTGACGCTAATGATTTTTAGGTCGGAGCAGGTTTCTTGAACTGCTTTCTTAACTTCATCTTCTGTGAAGATTTGCTGAGGTAATTTTTTTATCACTATGGAGTATGGCTTAAGCTCTTTGGGGGTGTAGGTATAATAGCTCTTTTGGGAAAGGTCTAATAGTTTCTTGGTCTCTTGAAAATGTTCGAGGGTAAAGACATTGACATGGGTTCTATTTTTGTTTATTATATTAAGGGTAAAACGCTCATTTTTTATTATTTGTCGCAACATACCTGTCAGTTCCTTAGGATTTACATTATATGTTGCGATGATGGGTAGTTTCGTTTTCTTGCTATATATCTCTTTTGCTTTAGGTGGTCCAGGTAATTCCTTCCTTGGTTCAGTTGGGGCTACCGCAGCGGTTTCCTCCGGCTCTCCATCGACGTCCATACCGTCGGCTGCCTTTGGAGTGGCTGGTTTCCGCCCTTTCGATTTCTTGTTCTTCTTAGGCTTTGAGGGGCCCAGTTCTGGGAACTCGTCGTCTTGCGTAGCTTCATCCTCATCCGGTTGGGAAAGAACAGCAAATTTGTTGCCATCGAACACCTTTGCCGCTGCTTGTATTTTTAAGTTTTTTAGCTGGTCTTTAATTCCTTGAGGTTTCTTTATTGTTGCTCCTGGCATGCTGGCAGAACCGGCTGCTTGTGCCCGGAGACGCATTAGCTCTTCCATTATTGAGTGGTATTCTGCGGATTTCATCCAGACACCATCTTCAGTTGGTCCATCATTTTCCATTGGGTTATTGGTTTCAGATTCCCCGTCTGTGTATTCATCATAGCTTAGAGATGATATTGATGAGGAGCGGCTGCGTTTACCGCATGCGTTCTCCTGCTCGTTACTGAGATCCATTTGTTGTGGTGAATTATTATGTTTAGCACTTGCCATTTTGGTTTTTGTGTACGGCGATTGATGCACTTTTCTTTGGTTTTTAAGGTGCAATGCCGACTTGCTTTTTTGCACTTTAGCACTCCTGTCTATTTCACTTTTTGCGTAGTTTGCGATCGAGTCGCATTGTTTGTCACTTGTGGCCGTATTATATATTTCTGTGTCCATATCACATATATCACTTTTGCCACTTTGCCACCATACAAGATTTCACAGTGTTTTAGGGTTCAGTTTGATGTTGCGTCTTTTCGCACTTGCACTCGCGTTTAACGCGTTTCCACACTCGCGTTTGACGCGACTTCACAGTCACACGTTTGTGCGTTCTCACATTCACGCGTTCGACGCGTTTCCAAACTCGCGTTCTACGCGACTTCACAAATTCACAGGAGACGCGGATGTTGCAACTGCGGAATCAGACATTTCTTGCTTTTTACTTTACTTCTGTAACCGAAAACACTATTTTGATGTGAACGCGGAATGTTTTTGGTATTGAACGGTTGTTACTCAATGCTTTGTCATTACCTTCTTATTAATTTGCCTTTTACAACAGTTTATATTTTGAAATTTAGCTAAATGTGATTTGGAATATGTTGCTAAATATTCGAAAAATAAAGTATATAATTTGCAGTATATTTAACATGATTTTCTGATTTTTAATAACCAGTCAAAGTTTGACTTTAGGTTATGGCGAAATAAGTATCGTATAAAAACAATATTTGCTTATATAAACTTAATGAGATTTGCAGGGTTCAAATTATAAATATAATTTTACAACAATTCTTTAATCAAATACAACTATTAATATAAATTAATCTTAAGTCTACTATTTTTAAATATTCATTGAACATCACCATTGACTATTAAAAACAGGCAAATTTAGAATGAAAGCAACGTAAAAATTGTTCGGAAGAAATCTTATTTTATCTTTTACAGTAAATATATTTAAAATAAATAAAAAAGATGGAAAATAAACATTTAATACACGTTAGTTAACCATACTGTTAATTATTTCATAATAGTTTAATAAAGAGTTCATGAGAAATCGACAAATCAACTATGTTGTGCGAAATCCACCAGCCATTTAGTTGATTTTCGTTGTTCACTGAATTTATCATGTTCTATTCATATTGCGCTTTAGTTAAAATTGATAATGTGTCCCTTGAAATACAATTGATTCAGCTAAAATTAATTTTATTTTCGATGATGTGATCTCAACTGGTGCTCACTGGCAATTGCATTATGCCGCGAACCATAGAATATATGTTCATATGTTCTGTGCCTATAGCGTGTTTAGGTATTATTCAATCAATTTCGGATATAATAAACTAACCAACCTTTTGCTAAGCTTAAATTTTTTTTAATGATTTTGCTGAATTGCAACAAATTTTTTAATTGCCTTCTTTTATGTTCTTTAAACTTATTTAGTCACAATTTAGTTTATAAATTAACTAATTTATTTGAAAATTAGAATCTCTTCGTTAAAAATATTTTGTGGTCCTGAAAAGGACCGATTTGATGGATATTTATGTATTATGGACAAGCCAGTGAATCGACATTTAAGCGCGCTCCCCACGAATACGTCTGGCTAGCTGAATGTCTTTGGGCATGATAGTGACGCGCTTAGCGTGGATAGCACACAAATTTGTATCTTCGAATAGGCCAACTAGGTAGGCTTCGCTAGCTTCCTGCAAAGCCATCACCGCCGAGCTCTGGAAACGTAAGTCAGTCTTGAAGTCCTGAGCGATTTCGCGTACTAATCGCTGGAACGGCAGCTTACGAATAAGCAATTCTGTGCTCTTCTGGTAGCGTCGAATTTCACGCAGGGCAACTGTACCAGGCCGATAGCGATGAGGTTTCTTCACACCACCAGTTGCTGGTGCACTTTTACGTGCAGCCTTAGTAGCTAATTGCTTCCGAGGAGCCTTGCCACCAGTCGATTTACGAGCAGTCTGCTTAGTACGAGCCATTTTTCGTTCACAATTCTAACTTTACACAGTCACGGTTAAAAACACAATAATCATGCGACTCGTTTGTGTATCGCTTATATAGAGAGTTGGACAAAAGATGGAAAGAGAACGATACATTCGCTGTTCGTGCTTTCTGTTATGGGTGTTGCCGAACATGTTATAAGGGTAGTGTGTGAGCGAGGTGGGAATATTATTGTACTCCCTCGAGCATCTGATTTTTTTGGTATAAATATAAGCGCTGGCTGAAGAGCTAGCATTAGTATCTTTGTGGCTTCCGTGGTGTAAAGTAAAATAAAAAGTGAAAAATGACTGGTCGTGGTAAAGGTGGCAAAGGCTTGGGTAAAGGCGGCGCCAAACGTCATCGCAAAGTGTTGCGTGATAATATTCAGGGCATCACGAAACCAGCTATCCGCCGTTTAGCTCGTCGTGGTGGCGTAAAACGTATTTCTGGTCTTATTTATGAGGAAACTCGGGGTGTTCTAAAGGTATTCTTGGAAAATGTTATTCGTGACGCGGTCACATACACCGAACACGCCAAGAGAAAGACGGTCACAGCCATGGACGTTGTTTATGCGCTGAAAAGACAAGGCCGTACTCTGTACGGTTTTGGAGGTTAAAAAAAAAATGTAGAATTTATGTTGACACCAATCGGTCCTTTTCAGGACCACCAATCCGTTTTATTAAAAGAGATCAAAAACATTTACATATAAATCGCAAGCACAGATCATATGATTTTCTAAAATGTGATGCTTTCAAGCGTTTCTCCATCTAAGAGTGAACTACGCTCCCGACGCTGCTCCAGCAATCGACCAGAATCACCGATCGTTTGTTTTACATATTTTGTGCTTGTTTTTATTCTATCCCAAACTTATGGACTCCGCATTGAATGACAATATTGCAATATTTTATTGACTAGTACGTGACTGTACTTTTGAGCTCTAAGATGTACTTTGTATTATTGAATCGATTTCCGATACCTTATTGAATGAAAAGATAATCTCTTTATTGACATTTTTGGTCGTCCTGAAAAGGACGTTTGGTTTCGACTACAAATGTATATGCTGTTTTTTTAGTTTAGTAAACTAGCAAATTATGCCTTCTTTTCAGTCTTCTTGGGCAACAGAACTGCTTGGATGTTGGGTAAAACACCGCCCTGGGCAATGGTGACGCCCGAAAGCAGTTTATTCAACTCCTCATCGTTGCGGATGGCCAATTGCAAATGGCGGGGGATAATTCTAGTTTTCTTGTTGTCGCGTGCAGCATTGCCAGCCAACTCCAAAACTTCAGCGGCCAAATATTCCATAACGGCAGCCAAGTAGACAGGAGCACCGGCACCAACACGTTCAGCATAGTTGCCCTTACGAAGGAGGCGGTGAATACGACCAACGGGAAACTGAAGACCAGCGCGGTTAGAACGCGACTTTGCCTTTCCCTTCACTTTTCCACCTTTACCGCGACCAGACATTTTCTTATTTTCTTTATTTCACTGTTTCACTGCTTACACACAAATATCGAATGTTTCTGACATCCAACCTCATGACTATTATATTTATACTTTTTTCAACTACCTACTTTTTCAGTTTATAGTTGCGAGTTGAACTGGTTTGTAAACATGAAAGCGTCGCTCGAAAAAAAGTATAAATGTTAAGCAACTTTGGGGTGTGTGTCAAACATTTGTGAAGTGAATTAAAGAGAACGTTTGTGAATAATAATGCCGCCGAAAACAAGTGGGAAGGCAGCCAAAAAGGCTGGTAAGGCTCAGAAAAACATTACCAAGAATGACAAGAAGAAGAAGCGCAAGAGGAAGGAAAGCTATGCTATCTACATTTACAAAGTGCTCAAGCAGGTCCATCCTGATACTGGCATTTCGTCAAAGGCGATGAGCATAATGAACAGCTTTGTTAACGACATTTTCGAGCGTATTGCTGCTGAGGCCTCCCGTTTGGCTCACTACAACAAACGCTCGACTATAACCAGTCGGGAAATCCAAACCGCAGTACGTCTTTTGCTGCCCGGTGAATTGGCCAAGCACGCTGTCAGTGAGGGAACAAAAGCAGTTACAAAGTACACCAGCTCCAAGTAAAATTCAGCTACATTATGTACATTGTACGGGAAGCAAACAAAAGCAAAAGGCCCTTTTCAGGGCCACAAATCTCTTTTTCAAGGATTTAAAAATATTTTTAAATATCCGAATATTGTAAATACATATATGGATATATATTTCAGAAAATGAACAATTGGTAATTTCAGAGTACAAGCAACAGAAAGTGGTAGTTTGGTAACCTTATTTTGTTTCTAAAATAAAAAGGATAGCTAAATATCCTTTAGCTACATAAAAGGATCAGTATCCAATACTAAATGAATAACAAGCTTCCGGCTAGTATTTTTTTGCAAAAAATCCATCAGCAATCTCCTGGCATTCTAGCTGAAAAATGTTTAAATAGGCAAACGCATTCAGGAAATTTCAAAACAGTTTCAAGCATGATATTGCAAATGAAATTCGGTGAGAAAAAAATCGTATTTTTTTTTAGATAATCCGGCCGGCCACAATGTGTTGTCCTGGTATGATACACAGATTTTTGTACAATAAACTCAACATATATATAAGAAAATATCAATCTCCTTGTTAAAAGTTTTTTGTGGTCCTGAAAAGGACCGATTTGTTTGATATTTATGTATTTGGGACGAGGTATAACTTAAGCGCGCTCTCCACGAATACGTCTGGCCAGTTGAATGTCCTTGGGCATGATGGTGACACGCTTAGCGTGGATAGCACACAAATTTGTATCTTCGAATACCCTTAGTTGACTTTTTTCGTTATTTAGGCAGTATCTCTTGGAGCACAATTGATGAAAAATTCTGTTTATTATCGGTGATGAGGCCTTAACCAAATGCTTTATACAGCTAATCATAAAATCATCTATACATCTACGTATATATTTTGTCGTTGGTGGAATATAATGAATGAATTTTCGGTTGAGCCTAAAATATGCATATGGATTTATCGTTAAGAGCTACAATGACGTAAAGCAAATATTTGAATGCCTTCTTTGTTTATTATCACATTTTATAAAGCTTTTTAATATATTTATACGAAAATAAGAATCTCCTTGTTTAAAATATTTTGTGGTCCTGAAAAGGACCGATTTGTTTGATATTTATGTATTAGTGACGAGGTATGACTTAAGCGCGCTCTCCACGAATACGTCTGGCCAGTTGAATGTCCTTGGGCATGATGGTGACACGTTTAGCGTGGATAGCACACAAGTTTGTATCTTCGAATAGGCCAACTAGATAGGCTTCGCTAGCTTCCTGCAAAGCCATCACAGCCGAGCTCTGGAAACGTAAGTCGGTCTTGAAGTCCTGAGCAATTTCGCGTACTAAACGCTGGAACGGCAACTTGCGAATAAGCAGTTCCGTGCTCTTCTGGTAGCGACGAATTTCACGCAGGGCAACAGTGCCTGGCCTATAGCGATGAGGTTTCTTCACACCACCAGTTGCTGGAGCACTTTTACGTGCTGCCTTAGTAGCTAACTGTTTCCGAGGAGCCTTTCCTCCAGTTGATTTACGAGCAGTTTGCTTAGTACGAGCCATCTTTCTTTCACAATTCTAACTTCACACAGTCACTGTTAAAAACACACTAATCGTGCGTCTCGTTTGTGTACCGCTTATATAGAAAATAAGTGATAAGTTAGAAAGAGAACGATATATTCGCTGTTCGTCGCTTTGCCGAATATGTTACGAGGGTAGTGTGTGAGCGAGATGGGAATATTTTTTTACTCGCTCGAGTTTTAGATATTTTTGGTATAAATATAAGCGCTGGCTGAAGAGCAAGCATTAGTATCTTTGTGACATTCGTGGTGTACAGTTTACAGTAAAATAAAAAGTGAAAAATGACTGGTCGTGGAAAAGGTGGCAAAGGCTTGGGTAAAGGCGGCGCCAAACGTCATCGCAAAGTGTTGCGTGATAATATCCAGGGCATCACGAAACCAGCTATCCGCCGTTTAGCTCGTCGTGGTGGCGTAAAACGTATTTCTGGTCTTATTTATGAGGAAACTCGTGGTGTTCTAAAGGTTTTCTTGGAAAATGTTATTCGTGATGCGGTCACATACACCGAGCACGCCAAGAGGAAGACAGTCACAGCCATGGACGTTGTTTATGCGCTGAAAAGACAAGGCCGTACCCTGTACGGTTTTGGAGGTTAAAAAAGAAAATGAAGAATTTATGTTGACACCAATCGGTCCTTTTCAGGACCACCAATCCGTTTTATTAAAAGAGATCAAAAACATTTAATTCAAACAACGAAATCGCAAGCGCACAATCATATGATTTTCTAAAACGCGATGCTGTCAAGCGTTTCTCCATCTAAGAATGAACCGCTCCCGACGCTGCTCCAGCAATCGACCAGAATCACCGATGTTCGCTTGTTTTACATATTTTACTTTGTGCTTGTTTTTAAACTATCACACAAACGTAAGACATCCTCATAGGATAAGACAATATTGCACATTTTTATTGACTAGTACGTGACTGTACTTTTGAGCTCTAAGATGTACCTTGTATTATTTAATCGGGTGTCGGATACCTTATTGAATGAAAATATAATCTATTTTTTGACATTTTTGGTCGTCCTGAAAAGGACGGTTGGTTTCGACTATTTACAAATGTGTACGCTGTTTTTTTTTTTAGTTTAGTAAACTAGCAAATTATGCCTTCTTTTCGGTCTTCTTGGGCAACAGAACTGCTTGGATGTTGGGTAAAACACCGCCCTGGGCAATGGTGACGCCCGAAAGCAGTTTATTTAACTCCTCATCGTTACGGATGGCCAATTGCAAATGGCGAGGGATAATTCTAGTTTTCTTGTTGTCACGTGCAGCATTGCCAGCCAACTCCAAAACTTCAGCGGCCAAATATTCCATAACGGCAGCCAAGTAGACAGGAGCACCGGCACCAACACGTTCAGCATAGTTGCCCTTACGAAGGAGGCGGTGAATACGACCAACGGGAAACTGAAGACCAGCGCGGTTAGAACGCGACTTTGCCTTTCCCTTCACTTTTCCACCTTTACCGCGACCAGACATTTTCTTATTTTCTTTATTTCACTGTTTCACTGCTTACACACAAATATCGAATGTTTCTGACACCCAACCTCATGACTCTTATATTTATACTTTTTTCAACTACCTACTTCTTCAGTTTAGAGTTGCGAGTTGAACGGAATGTTAACATGAAAGCGTCGCTCGAAAAAAGTATAAACGTTAGGCAGCTTTGGGGTGTGTGTCAAACATTTGTGAAGTGTATTAAAGTGAACGTTTGTGAATAATAATGCCGCCGAAAACAAGTGGAAAGGCAGCCAAAAAGGCTGGTAAGGCTCAGAAAAACATTACCAAGAATGACAAGAAGAAGAAGCGCAAGAGGAAGGAAAGCTATGCTATCTACATTTACAAAGTGCTCAAGCAGGTCCACCCTGACACCGGCATTTCGTCAAAGGCGATGAGCATAATGAACAGCTTTGTTAACGACATTTTCGAGCGTATTGCTGCTGAGGCCTCCCGTTTGGCTCACTACAACAAACGCTCGACTATTACCAGTCGGGAAATCCAAACCGCAGTACGTCTTTTGCTGCCCGGTGAATTGGCCAAGCACGCTGTCAGTGAGGGAACAAAAGCAGTTACAAAGTACACCAGCTCCAAGTAAAATTCAGCTACATATGTACATTGTACGGGAAGCAAACAAAAGCAAAAGGCCCTTTTCAGGGCCACAAATCTCTTATTCAAGGAATTAAAAATATTTACAAATCCAAATAATATCATATATGTATAATTTGGTTTCTACTGTTCTGGTTGCGTTCTAAGAACTTTTCTATTTAAATTTGTTTCTGTATGAACTGAGTATTGAAGCAGCCGATGTGGCCATTATATATGTAACATAGTAGTCTGGCAAGCAAACACTTAAGATAATACATAATTTGTAATTGATAAATATTTATCGGTTAGTAGACAAGTCCAATCCAACTTTTAATTTAGCTCCACATATGGAAATGACTTAAGGGAGCCTATATGAGCTACACAGACAAAAAGAAAAATTGTTTCTCTTAGAAAATTGTAATTTGTAGCCCTTAAAAGGGCTTATTAGAAGTTTGCATATGCTGACGAGTAGTTAGCAATTTCAAATTATTTCTTTGTTGCAGATGCAGCCTTCGCTTTTGGCTTCTTGACAGCAGTTTTCTTCGGGGTCGTAGCCGACACGACTTTTTTCGGTTTAGCACTTGTGGTCTTGGGTTTTGGGGTCTTTGGCTTTGTTGCGCTTGACTTAGCCTTTGCTGTTGTAGGTTTAGCCTTTATGGTTCCTGTTTTCTTCGCATCCTTAGCCTTTGTCTTGTCCGCCTTCTTTTTCTCAGCACTCTTCTTGGTTGCTGCGGCTTTTGATAGCTTTTTATCAGCGGCACCCGCTGCTTTTTTCGTGCTAGACGTACTATTCTTCGTTTTAGCTGCTCCTGCCGCTGAAGCATTCACCTTCTTAGTTTTCTTCTCCACAGAGGACGGTTTTGGCTTGGGATCTTTTTTGGCAGATGCAGAAAGTTTGAACGAACCTGACGCACCCTTTCCCTTTGTTTGGATTAACTTTCCATTGGCAACTGCATTCTTTAAGTACTTCTTAATGAACGGGGCTAGTTTCTGGGCATCGCACTTGTATGTAGCACTAATATATTTTTTAATTGCCAGAAGGGATGAGCCACCACGTTCCTTTAAATTTTTAATCGATGCATCTACCATTTGTTGTGTTGGTGGGTGTGATGGAGGAGCTGTTGGCTTCTTTGACTTTGGTGTGGATGCTGCCTTTTTAGTAGACACCTTTTTCTCGCCTGAGGCTGCTTGGGCAATCACAGGAGATGCGGACGTTGCAACTGCGGAATCTGACATCTTAACTTCACTTTATACACCTTTAAATTGAAAATTTTCGAAAAAAATTGTATTTTTATGGTGACCCGTTTGAGTGAGAATCGAGGAGAAAGGCGGTACGAGAATGTTTTTGGTATTGAACGCTTGTTACTCAATGCTTTGTCTTTACATACTTGTTAATTATTAATTTACAACAGTTCTTAATGGGAAATCATTATGAATGTGAATTGGAATGTTTTGTTTAATATTCAAACAATTCAATATAAATTATTTAGTATATTTAACATTATTTTATGATTTTTAATTGCAAGTCAAAGTTACACTTTGAGTCTTGGCGAAAAAGGTTATCGAGCAAAAAGCAGGTTTTTTAATAAAAATATAATGAAACTTGAAATATTTGATATATAAATACAATATTTCAACAATTCTTTAATCGAATTCAACTATTAATTTAAATATATCTTAAGTCTACTATTTTAAATATTTATTTAACATAACCCTTAGCTGTTAAAAACAGGCAAGTTGACAATGAAATCAATATAAAAACGGTTCAGATAAATCTTATTTTCTCTTTAACAGTTAATATATGTTAAAAATGAAGGAAAATAAAGATTATTCCAGTTAGCTAAACAAATAGCTATTATAATTGAATCTAAATTAATAAAATATCATGCGAAATCCATATGTCATTTCTGTGTAGCAAAAAATCCATCAGACCCTTAGTTGACTTTTTTCGTTATTTAGGCAGTATCTCTTGGAGCACAATTGATGAAAAATTCTGTTTATTATCGGTGATGAGGCCTTAACCAAATGCTTTATACAGCTAATCATAAAATCATCTATACATCTACGTATATATTTTGTCGTTGGTGGAATATAATGAATGAATTTTCGGTTGAGCCTAAAATATGCATATGGATTTATCGTTAAGAGCTACAATGACGTAAAGCAAATATTTGAATGCCTTCTTTGTTTATTATCACATTTTATAAAGCTTTTTAATATATTTATACGAAAATAAGAATCTCCTTGTTTAAAATATTTTGTGGTCCTGAAAAGGACCGATTTGTTTGATATTTATGTATTAGTGACGAGGTATGACTTAAGCGCGCTCTCCACGAATACGTCTGGCCAGTTGAATGTCCTTGGGCATGATGGTGACACGTTTAGCGTGGATAGCACACAAGTTTGTATCTTCGAATAGGCCAACTAGATAGGCTTCGCTAGCTTCCTGCAAAGCCATCACAGCCGAGCTCTGGAAACGTAAGTCGGTCTTGAAGTCCTGAGCAATTTCGCGTACTAAACGCTGGAACGGCAACTTGCGAATAAGCAGTTCCGTGCTCTTCTGGTAGCGACGAATTTCACGCAGGGCAACAGTGCCTGGCCTATAGCGATGAGGTTTCTTCACACCACCAGTTGCTGGAGCACTTTTACGTGCTGCCTTAGTAGCTAACTGTTTCCGAGGAGCCTTTCCTCCAGTTGATTTACGAGCAGTTTGCTTAGTACGAGCCATCTTTCTTTCACAATTCTAACTTCACACAGTCACTGTTAAAAACACACTAATCGTGCGTCTCGTTTCTGTACCGCTTATATAGAAAATAAGTGATACGTTAGAAAGAGAACGATATATTCGCTGTTCGTCGCTTTGCCGAATATGTTACGAGGGTAGTGTGTGAGCGAGATAGGAATATTTTGTTACTCGCTCGAGTTTTAGATATTTTTGGTATAAATATAAGCGCTGGCTGAAGAGCAAGCATTAGTATCTTTGTGACATTCGTGGTGTACAGTTTACAGTAAAATAAAAAGTGAAAAATGACTGGTCGTGGAAAAGGTGGCAAAGGCTTGGGTAAAGGCGGCGCCAAACGTCATCGCAAAGTGTTGCGTGATAATATCCAGGGCATCACGAAACCAGCTATCCGCCGTTTAGCTCGTCGTGGTGGCGTAAAACGTATTTCTGGTCTTATTTATGAGGAAACTCGTGGTGTTCTAAAGGTTTTCTTGGAAAATGTTATTCGTGATGCGGTCACATACACCGAGCACGCCAAGAGGAAGACAGTCACAGCCATGGACGTTGTTTATGCGCTGAAAAGACAAGGCCGTACCCTGTACGGTTTTGGAGGTTAAAAAAGAAAATGAAGAATTTATGTTGACACCAATCGGTCCTTTTCAGGACCACCAATCCGTTTTATTAAAAGAGATCAAAAACATTTAATTCAAACATAACGAAATCGCAAGCGCACAATCATATGATTTTCTAAAACGCGATGCTGTCAAGCGTTTCTCCATCTAAGAATGAACCGCTCCCGACGCTGCTCCAGCAATCGACCAGAATCACCGATGTTCGCTTGTTTTACATATTTTACTTTGTGCTTGTTTTTAAACTATCACACAAACGTAAGACATCCTCATAGGATAAGACAATATTGCACATTTTTATTGACTAGTACGTGACTGTACTTTTGAGCTCTAAGATGTACCTTGTATTATTTAATCGGGTGTCGGATACCTTATTGAATGAAAATATAATCTATTTTTTGACATTTTTGGTCGTCCTGAAAAGGACGGTTGGTTTCGACTATTTACAAATGTGTACGCTGTTTTTTTTTTTAGTTTAGTAAACTAGCAAATTATGCCTTCTTTTCGGTCTTCTTGGGCAACAGAACTGCTTGGATGTTGGGTAAAACACCGCCCTGGGCAATGGTGACGCCCGAAAGCAGTTTATTTAACTCCTCATCGTTACGGATGGCCAATTGCAAATGGCGAGGGATAATTCTAGTTTTCTTGTTGTCACGTGCAGCATTGCCAGCCAACTCCAAAACTTCAGCGGCCAAATATTCCATAACGGCAGCCAAGTAGACAGGAGCACCGGCACCAACACGTTCAGCATAGTTGCCCTTACGAAGGAGGCGGTGAATACGACCAACGGGAAACTGAAGACCAGCGCGGTTAGAACGCGACTTTGCCTTTCCCTTCACTTTTCCACCTTTACCGCGACCAGACATTTTCTTATTTTCTTTATTTCACTGTTTCACTGCTTACACACAAATATCGAATGTTTCTGACACCCAACCTCATGACTCTTATATTTATACTTTTTTCAACTACCTACTTCTTCAGTTTAGAGTTGCGAGTTGAACGGAATGTTAACATGAAAGCGTCGCTCGAAAAAAGTATAAACGTTAGGCAGCTTTGGGGTGTGTGTCAAACATTTGTGGTGTATTAAAGTGAACGTTTGTGAATAATAATGCCGCCGAAAACAAGTGGAAAGGCAGCCAAAAAGGCTGGTAAGGCTCAGAAAAACATTACCAAGAATGACAAGAAGAAGAAGCGCAAGAGGAAGGAAAGCTATGCTATCTACATTTACAAAGTGCTCAAGCAGGTCCACCCTGACACCGGCATTTCGTCAAAGGCGATGAGCATAATGAACAGCTTTGTTAACGACATTTTCGAGCGTATTGCTGCTGAGGCCTCCCGTTTGGCTCACTACAACAAACGCTCGACTATTACCAGTCGGGAAATCCAAACCGCAGTACGTCTTTTGCTGCCCGGTGAATTGGCCAAGCACGCTGTCAGTGAGGGAACAAAAGCAGTTACAAAGTACACCAGCTCCAAGTAAAATTCAGCTACATATGTACATTGTACGGGAAGCAAACAAAAGCAAAAGGCCCTTTTCAGGGCCACAAATCTCTTATTCAAGGAATTAAAAATATTTACAAATCCAAATAATATCATATATGTATAATTTGGTTTCTACTGTTCTGGTTGCGTTCTAAGAACTTTTCTATTTAAATTTGTTTCTGTATGAACTGAGTATTGAAGCAGCCGATGTGGCCATTATATATGTAACATAGTAGTCTGGCAAGCAAACACTTAAGATACATAATTTGTAATTGATAAATATTTATCGGTTAGTAGACAAGTCCAATCCAACTTTTAATTTAGCTCCACATATGGAAATGACTTAAGGGAGCCTATATGAGCTACACAGACAAAAAGAAAAATTGTTTCTCTTAGAAAATTGTAATTTGTAGCCCTTAAAAGGGCTTATTAGAAGTTTGCATATGCTGACGAGTAGTTAGCAATTTCAAATTATTTCTTTGTTGCAGATGCAGCCTTCGCTTTTGGCTTCTTGACAGCAGTTTTCTTCGGGGTCGTAGCCGACACGACTTTTTTCGGTTTAGCACTTGTGGTCTTGGGTTTTGGGGTCTTTGGCTTTGTTGCGCTTGACTTAGCCTTTGCTGTTGTAGGTTTAGCCTTTATGGTTCCTGTTTTCTTCGCATCCTTAGCCTTTGTCTTGTCCGCCTTCTTTTTCTCAGCACTCTTCTTGGTTGCTGCGGCTTTTGATAGCTTTTTATCAGCGGCACCCGCTGCTTTTTTCGTGCTAGACGTACTATTCTTCGTTTTAGCTGCTCCTGCCGCTGAAGCATTCACCTTCTTAGTTTTCTTCTCCACAGAGGACGGTTTTGGCTTGGGATCTTTTTTGGCAGATGCAGAAAGTTTGAACGAACCTGACGCACCCTTTCCCTTTGTTTGGATTAACTTTCCATTGGCAACTGCATTCTTTAAGTACTTCTTAATGAACGGGGCTAGTTTCTGGGCATCGCACTTGTATGTAGCACTAATATATTTTTTAATTGCCAGAAGGGATGAGCCACCACGTTCCTTTAAATTTTTAATCGATGCATCTACCATTTGTTGTGTTGGTGGGTGTGATGGAGGAGCTGTTGGCTTCTTTGACTTTGGTGTGGATGCTGCCTTTTTAGTAGACACCTTTTTCTCGCCTGAGGCTGCTTGGGCAATCACAGGAGATGCGGACGTTGCAACTGCGGAATCTGACATCTTAACTTCACTTTATACACCTTTAAATTGAAAATTTTCGAAAAAAATTGTATTTTTATGGTGACCCGTTTGAGTGAGAATCGAGGAGAAAGGCGGTACGAGAATGTTTTTGGTATTGAACGCTTGTTACTCAATGCTTTGTCTTTACATACTTGTTAATTATTAATTTACAACAGTTCTTAATGGGAAATCATTATGAATGTGAATTGGAATGTTTTGTTTAATATTCAAACAATTCAATATAAATTATTTAGTATATTTAACATTATTTTATGATTTTTAATTGCAAGTCAAAGTTACACTTTGAGTCTTGGCGAAAAAGGTTATCGAGCAAAAAGCAGGTTTTTTAATAAAAATATAATGAAACTTGAAATATTTGATATATAAATACAATATTTCAACAATTCTTTAATCGAATTCAACTATTAATTTAAATATATCTTAAGTCTACTATTTTAAATATTTATTTAACATAACCCTTAGCTGTTAAAAACAGGCAAGTTGACAATGAAATCAATATAAAAACGGTTCAGATAAATCTTATTTTCTCTTTAACAGTTAATATATGTTAAAAATGAAGGAAAATAAAGATTATTCCAGTTAGCTAAACAAATAGCTATTATAATTGAATCTAAATTAATAAAATATCATGCGAAATCCATATGTCATTTCTGTGTAGCAAAAAATCCATCAGACCCTTAGTTGACTTTTTTCGTTATTTAGGCAGTATCTCTTGGAGCACAATTGATGAAAAATTCTGTTTATTATCGGTGATGAGGCCTTAACCAAATGCTTTATACAGCTAATCATAAAATCATCTATACATCTACGTATATATTTTGTCGTTGGTGGAATATAATGAATGAATTTTCGGTTGAGCCTAAAATATGCATATGGATTTATCGTTAAGAGCTACAATGACGTAAAGCAAATATTTGAATGCCTTCTTTGTTTATTATCACATTTTATAAAGCTTTTTAATATATTTATACGAAAATAAGAATCTCCTTGTTTAAAATATTTTGTGGTCCTGAAAAGGACCGATTTGTTTGATATTTATGTATTAGTGACGAGGTATGACTTAAGCGCGCTCTCCACGAATACGTCTGGCCAGTTGAATGTCCTTGGGCATGATGGTGACACGTTTAGCGTGGATAGCACACAAGTTTGTATCTTCGAATAGGCCAACTAGATAGGCTTCGCTAGCTTCCTGCAAAGCCATCACAGCCGAGCTCTGGAAACGTAAGTCGGTCTTGAAGTCCTGAGCAATTTCGCGTACTAAACGCTGGAACGGCAACTTGCGAATAAGCAGTTCCGTGCTCTTCTGGTAGCGACGAATTTCACGCAGGGCAACAGTGCCTGGCCTATAGCGATGAGGTTTCTTCACACCACCAGTTGCTGGAGCACTTTTACGTGCTGCCTTAGTAGCTAACTGTTTCCGAGGAGCCTTTCCTCCAGTTGATTTACGAGCAGTTTGCTTAGTACGAGCCATCTTTCTTTCACAATTCTAACTTCACACAGTCACTGTTAAAAACACACTAATCGTGCGTCTCGTTTGTGTGCCACTTATATAGAAAATAAGTGATACGTTAGAAAGAGAACGATATATTCGCTGTTCGTCGCTTTGCCGAATATGTTACGAGGGTAGTGTGTGAGCGAGATAGGAATATTTTGTTACTCGCTCGAGTTTTAGATATTTTTGGTATAAATATAAGCGCTGGCTGAAGAGCAAGCATTAGTATCTTTGTGACATTCGTGGTGTACAGTTTACAGTAAAATAAAAAGTGAAAAATGACTGGTCGTGGAAAAGGTGGCAAAGGCTTGGGTAAAGGCGGCGCCAAACGTCATCGCAAAGTGTTGCGTGATAATATCCAGGGCATCACGAAACCAGCTATCCGCCGTTTAGCTCGTCGTGGTGGCGTAAAACGTATTTC